>NW_023596545.1:6849097-6853459 GCF_011947565.3 Pollicipes pollicipes
TATCTCTCTCTCGCTCTCTCTCTCTCTCTCATCTCTCTCTCTCTCTCCTGTCTCTTTCTCTCTCCTCCTCTCTCTCTCTCTCTCTCTCTCCTCTCTCTTGCACGAGCAGGTGTAGTCACCTGCCACCTCGACCTCACAGGAACTGCATCGTAGCTGCCGCACTCGTGCCCAATGAAGGAGGCAGGACTGGTGCCCTCCCCGATGCGGTCCGTGAAGAAGCGCACGGCGGCGGCATGTGGCGGCAGGCGAACACAGCTCGGCCTCGAAGTCTCACGCTGCTCTCCATGAAGACGCTGATGGTGTCCGAGTAGGAGCCGCAGCCGGGCTGCTCCCGGCCGCCGTTCGGGTAGAAGTCGAGGTGGCCGCACGGCTGCAGCATGCCCAGGCCTGCCGGCGGGGCCGGAGGGCGGCCAGGTGTGATGGAGTCACTCGACAGACTGAGGCGAGATGGTGGGATCACCCGACAGACGGGGATGAGGTGTGATGACATCAGGGGATAGGGGGAAACGGGGTGTGATGAGATCAGGGAATAGACGGGAGCGAGGAGTGATAAGATCAGGGGATAAAGTGAAAAGAGATGTGATGAGATCAGGGGATAGAGTGAAACGAGATGTGATGAGATCAGGGAATAGACGGGAGCAAGATATGAAGAGATCAGGAGAAAAGCGAGAACGAGGTGGGGGACAAGGGAACAGACGGAACGAGTTGTGAAAAGAGGAGGGAGATGCGAGGTGCCGCGAGATCAGGGGATAGACGAGGGCGTTCGAGAGAGGGGACGGGGCGGCAAGAGAGGGACAAGGTGTTGTGAGGTCAGGCCATTGTCAGAGGCAAGGTGATGGAATCAGGCGACACACTGGACGAGACGGCCGACCAGGCGTCCGACGAGAGCGAGTAAGTAAGAGAGCGAGGTGCTGACACCCGAGGCCGACTCACCCACCTGACGTGATGAAGCTGCGCGCGTCCGAGTGGATGACGTCAACGAAGCGGGCCGTCACCGGGGGTCGAGCGGCACCACCGGCGACATGTGCTGGAAGCCGGGCTCGGCTGGATCCAGCCCGGTGACGCGGCCCAGACCTGGCACGCCGGCGCCCACGTACCCAGCCGTCTGCGCGCCTAGACTGTGCCCGATGATATGCACGCGCGACACGTTCAGGCCGTGGCTGCTCTGCGGACGGGCGGTGGCGGCCACGTGAGGTCGGGCGATGTTCGTCGCCCGCTGGGCACTGCGAGGCCTGCTCAGGCGCTTTCGGCCTCTGGACTTTAGGGCAAATTGAAGCATTGAAGTTTTGAAAGTTGGGAAGTTGTTCCCGCTCAGCAGAGCACGCACAGAACACAGAAAAGATAAGTTCACTCGGCTCTAGTGGTCACCCCAACACCACGTCCCCGTGTGGGTCACGTGACCGGTGGGCAGGGCATGAGCGCATCCGTCCGCTCGCTATAATCAGCGAGTGCTGCTCGGACCGCCACCGGTCGGCCCACACGTACACCTAATTCGGCGGTGGCACCGGCAAGACCAGTGCAACCTGTGCCAACGGCTTAGAGCATGTGAGCTTCCGTAAGGTCGCAATAACGTGATGACACTCAGAGCACAGACGTAAAAGTCTTGAGAGAGGGCAGGTTGCGAAAGGCACAGGCTCGACATAAAATTCACACCAACAGGCAATGTGAAAATGGGAGGAGATGTGGCTTCATGCACGGTTTCGTCGAAGATGTGGCTATTATAAGCCACAGGTACATATTATAAGCCACGCAGACATAGTTGATGAGTCAAGCAATGCTGAATCATATGCCCAAGCATTATAGAGGAGGTGCGTATCCATACAGCGACAGCGGCACCCGACTTCGAAAGAGAAAGTTTCACGCCTGCGAATCATCCTTCACACTGCGTCTGAGCCGTTCGCGCTGTGCACACAGAGCAGCCCCTCACCGGCATACCTGCAGCCAGCGGATAAGGTGCGCTGTCTCCATGGCCACCAGCTGCGTGTTGGCCATGGCCTGCTGGTACATGGGCAGCGCGCCGAACCGCCAGTCCACGGCGATAACGTTCATGTCGCCGGCGTCCAGCAGGCACGCCTGCACCATCTATCCTGCCGGCCCGTTTCTGCCGGGCACAAGCCCACGGTCAGACAGGCTTCGGGCGGCGAGCACCACCTGGTTGCAAGCGAACTTGATCTTCCAGTTCCGACCCGCGCTGAGCCGGGCCTGCGTCTGTTCAGGTCGGGTCGCGTCAGACCCTGAATGGGTTATGAATATTTCAGCCACGGGGTAGTGATTTCCGTTGCCCTTCAGTAGTGGTGCCCGGGCAATTACAAATATGGCACCATCCAGTGTTCGCAATCTAACTGCGTCCGCGAACAGACTTCTGCGGTCCGTTCTTTTATGCCACAGACCATGTGACCAACCCGTCTACCGCCTTCTGTAGCCAGCCATTGTCCAGGCTTGACAGCCCCAGCCAGGCCACTCGAAGCACCAGTACCCTGCACCCAGTCTTCTGCTGCCCGTGTCCAGGCAACCGTGGATTGATGCAACTTGGTGTCCTTCTGGGCGTCCATGCCAGCCCTGTTGACCGAGGCCGGGGTCGTCCACCTGCTCAGGGTCAGGTTGCCTGCGACGGTTTATGTTTTGAACTAGTGTGGACCCAGACCTTGACGGCGATCAGGTGGCGCTCCAGCGGAAGAAGTTTCACCGGTCGGTGCAGACGAGTGGTCCCACTGTCCAGTGAGTAGTCGATCCCAACCCCAGCTCGCCCGTAGGCATTGCCTTCTGGATTTTCGTCGATCTCCTTATCGATGTGCAGACGGTTTGGCGTAAGCTCTCCCCAATTGCATAGGGCTCCGGGTAGAGAATAAGAATTATTTTAAAGGTTAGAGATGATACAACGTGTTTATAGTGTTCAAGCATCAATTCATGCGCCTGGGTCGTTTTTTTCAGAATCCAGTCTATCTGACTAAGAGTTCATCGAAAGGCCAGGCGAAATATTAGGATCTTCGCGCAACGTCGATGCATGAGTTAAGTAATTCTCATACGTGGCTACAGCAAACGTGAAAATCGGAATACGAGCGCAAAATGTCCGGCGAGAGGCTGGACCGTTGTACATACGCATGATCATGTTGGCCGTTTGGTTGTTCCAGAGCTTGGCCCAGTTGTACTGAGAGATGCGGCCGATGGTGCCACCGATGCCTCTGAACAGCGTCGGCAGGAGACCGCCGTTGCTGGCGAACGGCACTTTCTCGGCTTCATCTCGGTCAGGTGCTGAGTGGCAGGCGCCCGCAGCGCACAGCAGGAGCAGCGCTGAGACCGGAAAAAGGAATCGGAAGTGCACAAGCCACGCCGGGGGCACAACAGACAGCAGGAGCAGCCCGCAGACTGGGAGAACAGGCTCAAAAGTGCACAAGCTACGTCAGAGGCGCAACAGACAGCAGGAGCAGCACTCAGACCGAAAGAGTGGGCTCAGAAGTGCCCAGGTCGCGCCAGGGGCACAACAGACAGCAGGAGCAGCACTCAGACCGTGAGAACGGGCTCAGGGGACGCACTGCTGAACCGGCCACACCAGGGTCACAATGGAACGCGAGAGTGAGACTGAGAGAACGGAGTCGAAAGCGCTGCTGAGCAGGACGCACCAAAACCACAGCACAAGGTGGCAGGAACGGCGCGACGGAAAACGAGATCAGATCTCAGGTTGCCACTCGTGCTAGAATGAGACGGACGCACTTGACTAATATCGTCGCACCATTCTAGTAAGAGGATTGCTACCGTTTATGGTTCGGAATTCCCTCAACAATTAGAATGAGTATGTGATATCAACGAGCACATATAAGAACACAACAGTCGTATAACAGTGCTATCCATTGTGCATAAATCGTGCAGCCGCCAGAGCAGAGGCATCAATGCGAACTGGAGCGCAGGCACAGAGGGCGACAGCGTCACAACAGGATGCGCACAGGTCCAGGGCGAGCAGTCCAGTTGTGGTAAGATCTGCCGACTTGGTGGATAAGGTCGGCGACAAAAATGTGTGTATTCACGCAAAGCTTGGCGACAAAAATGTTTTCAAAATCATTTTTTATTAAAGGCTAAAGGCAAATGATATATTAAATGCAAAATTATAATTATTCCTCAGAAAACCGTAGGGGGCGGGGGGGGGGGTCGTATCGGGCCACCCTCCCTCCTCCTGGCAGGGCGAGTAGCTTGTGCAGAAAAACGCAGCTGCCTGGTGTGAAGTTATTGACAAATTTCGATACAGTTTACTTGTTGGGGCTTGGCGAAAAACGCCCACCAGTCAAAACACGTCGCACCAGGCTTGGAGCGTGCCGAAGGTATAGCGGATAGTTTGATGACGGTCGAGATGGGACTCGAAGCGCACAC
>NW_023596545.1:6854860-7017601 GCF_011947565.3 Pollicipes pollicipes
ATCTCGTTACCCTCGCCATCCCACAGCCCCAGGGGTCGGGCCACGCGCCAGCCGGGCCTCCGCGGCCCACCCACCGCTGTCACTCCATCACACTCCATCCCCGCTCAAGCCCCTAGTGTGGGTGGCTTCAAGGGAGCATCTCGTTACCCTCGCCATCCCACAGCCGCACGCGTCTGGCCACGCGCCAGCCGGGCCGCTGCGGCCACCCACCGCTGCCTGGACTCGACGCTGACGGCGAGCACGCGGTTGACGTGGATCATGGGCTGCGAGAGCAGGCGCCAGGTGAGCGGGTTCAGCAGGGACGAGGCGTAGCGCCACTCCAGCTCGATGGCCGTCGGCTCGCCGGTGAACGACACCGGCGTCAGCGAGCTGTAGTCCTGGCCCGGTTCGAAGAACATGTCGCTGCAATGACCGGCACCAACGACGCAACATGTCAGCGTCGTCCGACCGCGCCAGGCGCTCAGTCAGGCCGTTGGAGCTTCGCGGGATCGGGAGATGGCCGAGGGTGGTGTCATTGCTTGACGAGATGCGGTAGATATACTATGCGTGGAATAGACCATGGTGATCTAGTAATCCATAATCGTTCGAGGCCCCACGAAGCAGCATGATATCTTTTGAGTAGAACTGTGAGGTGCCACGTTCTTCAAGTGACAAATTGATGGAACAAAGTCCAAATCGCCTGTACTGTAGTGACTTACAACTATACGCCACCGAAAACCAGTTAGCTTCGACAGCAGGATTTCGTCTGCATTGTTTCTATAAGATGTCTAACTAGTTTTCAGTACAGTAGCTCAACCTCATATCAACACAAATGGTGCACACCATGATACATGCGATCGCATGTGCTACGTGCATAATTATCATTCCCGCGGTCATCGCGCTGCGTCAGCCAGCTGCTGCGTCGTCGTAGCCGGAGGCCGTCACGGTCCTGCCTGCGGCGGGGCTGCGAGGACCTCCGTAGCGCTTACCCCTGGCTGAAGCGATGCCAGGCGCTGCTGTTCTTGGCGCTGTGGAAGCGGACGCTGAGGGTGCCCATGTCGCCGCCGTGCCGGACCGCCGCCGGGATGTCCGACAGCGAGACGGTGACGCGGATGTGACGCCCTGCGCGCGGGGTCACACCCACCGACGTCATGGAGAGGCGTCACACGGGCCAGGGGCGTCAGAGCGGAAGGGATCACGTACATAACAGGGATCACGTACAGAACGCACAGATCACGGTCATGGTGACAGGGGACCACAGCAAGAGGGAATGTCGCAGTGAGAAGAGGTCACAGCGAGAGGACGTCGCAACAAGAGATCACAGCGAGAGAGGTCAATGTGAGAGGAAGTCGCAGCGAGAGGAGGTCACAGAGAGAGCCACCGCGAGGGGTCACAGCGAAAGGCGGTCAAAGCGAGAGGAGGCCACGGTGAAAAGAGGTCACAGCGAGAGGAGGTCAAAGCAAGAGGAAGTCACAGCGAGAGGGATCCACAGCGAGAGGTCAAGGCAAGAGGAGTTCACGGTGAAATGAGGTCACGGCGAGAGATCAGAGTGGTCGGGTTTGTCACGAGAGTATCTTTAAGGACGTTCACTATTTTGTAACATCAATGTTCTGTGGCTGAGGTGTTGTGATGTAGCAAGTGCGCGGCAAAACTAAGCTGATCTGCAGGCTTGGCGGACGGTCAGGTGGACCGTTCCAGCGTTAAAGGAGCCGCTGAAATTGTGCTCTGTCATCCGGCATTGCCAGCGGCATCAGCGACAGCGGCTGAGCGCAGTGGCGTGGAGAGCGGAAGGCGAGGATTTCCAGTCCCGAGTCACACCGCTAGCAGCGGCGCGCCCCCCCCCCCCCTCGGAGTGTTCCGCCCGGACCCCGACCTTGGTCTCCCTGGAGGACCGCTCCGCCGGCCGCCCACGGTCACTCACTGCAGAAAGGGACCGCGTTGCCGGTCATCAGGTAGAAGGTGCGGCCGACGGGCGGCGGCACCAGCCCCAGCAGGTCAAGCGGCGGCTGACTCAGCTGGCGGATCTTGGCCCGGTCGAGCGGCGTCAGGTGGCGGTCCGCGTGGTAGCCCAGCCGGTGGCAGTTGCCGTGGTCCGGGGAGCAAATGCCGCACTCACCCTGCGCGAACTTGTCGTAGCTGCGGGCACGGTGCGGCGGTCAGCGGTACCACTCAGCGGGACCGCGCTCGTGGGAAGGATCAGCAACGACCAGCTGAACGGTCACGGTGGGTCGGCACTGTTATAGGGCATAGCCTGGGACTGGAGAGCTCATGTAGCCGATCCATGACGCGCTACAGTATTTTCAAATCCGGTGGCCTCATTAACGTTGGTGATTTGATGATTCAACACACATGGCATTTTAAAGCCGGGGAGGCCTGGAGAGACGCCTGGAGAGACCTGGGCCAGAACAGGTAGCTTGGTTCATTGCTTCCGATTTAAATTGCGCGCAGTGGAGGGAGGGGCGGACCTCGCCACCCCCGCTGTCTGCCATCAAGAGAACTGCAGAAGATAACGCAATACGAAGACATACATCTCTGAGATACTTCCTTAAGCGGCACAACCATTGAATACAGTTTCCATTTACCTAGGGTCAGATATGAAAGTCAGACCAAGGTCGAAACGAACCTGTTTCATAACTCTAGACCTTGCTGTATGGGGTGGTTTGTGGTGCTCATTTCAAAGTGATTGATGACAGGAACCGCATTGCACATTTGCCATGGAGTTCTTAATGGTCACAACAGGTCACTGACCTAGAATGACCTAGGTGAACTTGTTGTTTTTAGATGTATAATGCTGAGTGTAATATTTGTCGTTTATTCAAATGTAAAACTCAAAGCAGTCTTCTATGATTTTGGTCATCATGACCTTCAACATGTCAAACAACGTCACTGACCTGAAATGATCATGTGACCTTTTGCTTAGAATAGTTATCTAAATTCTGGGGAACTTTATTAACCAACTTTGAGTTTGACCTTGTTTGACCTTATTTTTCTCGGTCATCACCTAGGAACCTCAAACTTTGATCAAGTGAGTTCGCGTACCGGCCAACACGCGCTGTAAATTCAATGTCTCTAGTTCTCTTAGTTCCTGAGATTTCAGGGGGTCAAACTGACCCCCACCCGAGCGAAGGGTATCCAAGCGGCACAAGCGGGCGCGTGTTAAGTGCCACCTGAGGTGAACTTAAGTTAGGGCTGTTGACATGATATTACGATTGCAATAGAAATGCAACATTGACCTCATCCCCACCCCAGGCAGGCAGCGCGGCCCCTCTGACCTGTCGCACTCAACAGCCATGAAGCCACACTGGCGTTGATGGACTCGGTGAAGAACTCGTACGCCCGCAGGTGGTTGCAGCCGATTGAAGCGCCTCAGGCCTGCGAGCGGACACGGGGGTGGCAACCGGTGAGTTAGTGCCTCCGGGGTCGACAGGCCGGCGCCGACCCAGTGACCGACATGGACGCTCGCTGACTCATTCACTGCAATCTGTCACCATGTCACTTCTCCATGATGCAGTTCTCATGGGCGTGCATGACGTACAGCAGTCGATTGCGCCCTCTAAACTCCAAATCATCATCATCATCCATGATGCAGGCTAGCCGTTGGTGGTTGAGAGACTGAGTTTGCAGTGAGTAGCACAGTCATCTCATGATAATCCACCCCATCCGTTGCCCCGCCGCTTTGCAAATGCCGAACCCATCCAATATCCAGGCCGATGCGCCACAGAAGCATATATCTTCCAACTACCTGACCCCATCAACTAAGCACTTAATATCAAATCCCGAATGCGGCCGCATGTGGAGGCGCATTTTCTGACCGCGTGGTGTACCAATAGATTTGTAATCCGACCCCAATCGGCTTCCTGCCGTTCCTTGGTGCTGCCTAAGACTTGAGCCGGATCCAACCCTTGGTCACGTCGTCGGACGCTTTTCCTGGTCTCGTCTAGTCAATCCATGGCTTAATCCTAAATCCATAGATTCATAGAATTCCAGGACAAACTCTATAACTATGTGATCGGAGCGCCGCATGCTCACGAAACAAAAACATTGCACTCGTCGTCTTCGCCCGGTGCGAACTCGTTCGGTGGTTGGAAGAAACGTCCAACCTTGCGCGCGCACCAAAACATCGCTGACAAAGAGAGCGCGTTCACGGGCTGTAGGCACCAGCCGCCCGCATCGGCATTGGAACCAGCTCAGTCTGGCCAGCCGTACCGTAGATGAGGCTGCCCTCCTCCTTCTTGATGGCGTCGAAGACGCTGGTGCCGCAGCCCGGCTGCTTCTTGCCACCGTTCGGGAAGAAGTCCATGTGACCGATCGGCTGCAGCAGTCCCAGGCCTGCGGACAGCAGCACATGTGCGTTTTTATGCCTCAGCCCCTGTTGCGTATATAATAAATACAGACGACTGGCATGTTATTGGCCACGTGAGGGCATGCAGTGCTGAGGTCGGACGGGTCAAGGCTGAGATATTGCCCGAAGAAGTCTGCATTATATCAATATGATCGTCGTAAACAAAAGTGTTCAATTCAGACGTTGAAACATCGACTTTGCTTGGAAATATCGTATAAAATATTGTAATATCGTGGTAGGTGACGACTTAAAATCACAAGCCAATAATACTATGAACAGAGTAGGGGCATTCAAATACAGATGAGGCCAGGTAAAACGAACGCATCGTTTCGCTATTGCTGAGGCGCTAAACAAAAATCCACGTTAGCCATTGCTCTCTGCCATCGGTTTTGCAGAGATCCTAATCATATCAAATTACACATATAATCAATAAATTAATGAACAGCCCCGCAAACCTGGTCCAACGAGGTCCAATGTCGTCACTTATCTGCCTTTCCCGTTAAACGAGCGCACCGACAGTCAAAACCAAATACGTAGAATCCACTGAAACGCTGCTAATGCGTTGATCATTCTTCGGACGATTATTGCTAATTGTGCTATCAACACTGAACTCGTATGGCACAAATTAAACTTAAATCAAGTTGAGATGTGGAAATTCACGTCAGATGAGTTTGTAAAGGTCGGACCGGCTGACGTGCTAAGCTTCTCACAGACCGTTAACAGTGCAGAGAGCTCACCAACTACGCATCAAAGGGAAATGCCAGTAGCAAAACGGCCTATTCACTCGTTTCTCGGGAACTGTGAGAGGAGAAATTGACTTAGAGTGACGAGCTCAGCGCGAAACGCGTCGAAGAACTCCCGACACCAGTGGATCCGATCCGAGCCCATGACACATCGCAGGCAGTACCCGCCTCGGCCCCCCCAATTCGCCACACCGTGCGAGCTGGGGTGCTGGGGAGAGACAGTGCCACGCATGGAAGCAAAGCGCGGCGGTGGATCGATAGCGCGAGAGAAACCATACGAGACCCCCAGCGCGCTGTCAACACGCTAGAAACACCGCACCAGTGGCAGTCTGTGGCAAGGCCCCGAATCCTTTGCGTCTTGGGTGCCAGAAGCAACCCAATGAAGGCACGACTCACGCCACCATCCAAAGTACCGGAAAAAGCCATATCGAAGTCCTGCCTCGAGTGCGGCACACGCCCGAATCCGACCAGGCCCGCTTCACATCGGCTGGTTCATAAGCACCGGAAACCCATTTCCGTTCCGGATACTGGATATCCCCCCCGCCCCCCCCCCCCTGTCACGAGGCCCTGAACAAGTTAACCACGGCGTCTCGTATCTCGGGCGCAACGAGCTGCCGAGCCTGACGCAAACAACGGACGCCATACCCGTTCCAGCTGGAGCCCACCACGCGCTGATCACCGCCGGCGGACACGACTTCCGCACAGCTGGTCACGGTCAGATAACTGATGAGCTGTTCATCGACGCGCGCGGATGTGAAGGTTATCAGCTTAGGACACTGGCGTCTGCTCTCTCGGTGCCGAGGCAACGGCCACCGACGCCGGCCGCTGCCGTCTGGGGCCTTACGCCCGAGATGAGAGGGCCGCTGTCGGTATGGATGACGTCGACGAAGCCGGCGTCCGTGGGGTCGAGTCGCACCACCGGGTCGGTGTTCTCGAAGTGCGGCTCTGCCGGGTCCAGGCCAGTGATCCTGCCCAGCCGCACGCCACGCTGCTGCAGGAACACGCCCACGTAGCCGGCCAGGTGGGCGCCCAGGCTGTGGCCGATCACGTGAACCTGCTCGGGCGGCGTGTCGAAAAGCTTCTGCGGGGGGGGGGGCACGAGCCAGGTCAGCGGGGGAACACGGAGATCGGCCCCACCCACGTCTTCGAATCACACTCTCCTCTCTCATAGGCCCCAGTGATGGAACGGGGTCAATGGGGCACGGTTTGAACTGGTTCACGCACTGCATGCCCCCGCCTATGAGGCCCGACCGATGCAGGACAGAGACGATACACGTCCATGCCCCGCTCCGCGAGGCGGCAGGCCACCACGGCTGATAGTTCTCTAGAACATCTGAGGAGATTCCGGCAGGAGGAGTTGCCGCGTCTGATGGCACTGGCACTGGACACCCGACTCGGCCTTCAGCAGGCGGATGAAGTTGCCGACGACGGCGCCCACCAGCCGTATGTTGGCCACCGCCTGGGTGTAGGGCGGTCCGGGAGCCGCCCACCCAGTCCACCACCTACCACGTTCATGGGCTCAAACTCCCAGCAGCGCCGCAACCATCCTCTGCAACGGCGCCGGCAACGTGTCACGCTGCCGGCCGTCTCCACGCGTATTGTTGTTCGGCAGCTGTGCCATTGTCATTACATATACAATTATACACACAAAATAGACACGCTGTAGATATGTGTAAATATACCGATGCATTATATATATATTCTATATATATATATATATATATATATATATATATATGTGTGTGTGGGTGTGTGGGTGTGTGGTGTGTGTGTGTGGGTGTGTGTGTGTGTGTGTGTGTGTGGTGTGTGTGTGTGTGTGTGTGTGTGTGTGGTGTGTGTTGTGTGTGTGTGTGTGTGTGTGTGGTGTGGTGTGTGTGTGTGTGTGTGTGTGTGTGTGTGTGGTGTGTGTGGGTGTGTGTGTGTGTTTGTGTGGTGTGTTTGTGTGTGTGGTGTGTGTGTGTGTGTGTGTGTGTGGTGTGTGTGTGGTGTGTGTGGTGTGTGTGTGTGTGTTGTTGGGTGTGTGTGTGTGGTGTGTGTGTGTGGGGTGTGTGTGTGTGTGTGTGTGTGTGTGTGGTGTGTGTGGGTGTGTGTTGTGTGTTGTGTGTGTGTGTGTGTGTGTTGTTGTGTGTGTGTGTGTGTGTGTGTGTGTGTGTGTGTGTGTGTGTGTGTGGTGTGTGTTGTGGTGTGTGTGTGGGTGGTGTGTGTGTGTGTGGTGTGTGTGTGTGTGTGTGTGTGAAGTGTGGTGTGTGTGTGTGGTTGTGGTGTGTAGTGTGTGTGTGGTGTGTGTGGGGTGTGTGTGTGTGTGTGTGTGGGTGGTGGGGTGGGTGTGTGTAGTGTGTGTGTGTGTGTTGTGTGGGTGGGTGGTTGTGTGTGTGGGTGTGTGTGTGTGTGTGTGGGTGTGGGTGTGTGGGGTGGGGGGTGGGGTGTGGTGGGGTGGTGGGTGGTGTGGGGGGGTTGGTGTGCGTTGCGTGGTGTGCGTGTGTGCATGCGTGCGTGCGTGCGTGCCTGCGTGCGTGCGTGACGTGCCTGCGTGGGTGTGCGTGCGTACGTGTGTGCGTGCGTGTGTGCGTGCTGTGCGCGCGTGCGTGTTTTTGTGCGTGCGTACGTTCGAAATGTAATCAGAAGGACCACAAAGCAAAGCTAAGGTTTCTATGGTGTGGATTGCGTACATTAGATATACCTTAAGATATACCCTAATATGTAATAATACCTTAATCCAGCGTTTCTCGCCCGAGTCCAGATAGCCGTGCACCAGGAACTTCACCGGCTTGCCCGCCATGAACGATGACGTCCCAATGGACAGGATGTCGTCGTACATACGCTGAAATAACACAGGCGTCGAGACGGGCAGTGTGATTGACGCTGATAAGGTTATTGCGTGGCGTGAGAGACCGGGATGCTTGTTAACTGAAAGTTGATAGCACGTTAGCAGTAAAGCGGGTGTTGCAAACCGGAGACATCATGTAGCGTACAGCTCTCATTACACGAAGATCACTTCGCATACAGATGCTAAGCAAGACGGTAGCAGATGAGAAGGCTAACGTCCTTGGGCGTTTGCCTTACCTCACACTCGGTAGGGTTGTTAGTGGTGTAGAGGCAGAACTTGACGTTGATGGCCTTAGGTGACTGCGGCAGGACGCTGATTGGTCGAGAGAGTGAAATCCACTCCTTGGTGATAGCAAAGCAGCCGTATATGCCGTAACATTTCTTGACAAGCGCTGAAATAGTCCCCGCTCTTAAGCAGTCTAAACACAAAATGATACCTGGATAAGACAGTAGTATTAGCCTTATTCCTCGGAAAAAAGGACAATGGAGATACAGTTAAGTTGATATTTCGGCAACATGCCGTTATCAAAACCATGGCATAAGTGTTATTGTTTTATATTTAAAACACGCATCTTCTGCTATTGTTTCGATAAAGGCATGTTGCCGAAATATCAACCAAACTAGATCTCCATTCTCCAGTTTTTTCCCGAGGAATAAGGCCAATACTACAGTCTGACCTCTGTGCATAATGTTCCTCACTAGCGCACTGAACAACTTACAAAATTTGACCACTTCGGTGTGCTTCGTGTGCATTGTGATCCTATGAAAGCCAGGGGTGGGGTCTTGGATGTTAAGCTGACGACCTGACTTGCATTTTCGACAGCATGGGCTGCTTAGTCCCACGTTGCTGCACTCTGTTTTGTTGATTCGTAGGAAAGTGCTCCTCGCACCACAACTAGACAAAACAGCCATGAGGTGAAAAATGACCTTCTGAATCAAGCAAGCTACTTGAGGAGTGATCTAAATGTGCGTTCAGCAAACTTCTAAACGGCTCAGCATTCACCGATGCTGTCATGGTGTCCAGTGGAGGGCTGAGTTCAGAGCAACTGCCACGACTGTGTCTCTCGGTCTGCAGCCTCGGGGAGTCAAACTGGCACGGCTGCGTCTCCTGGCCCACAGGCTCGGGGAGCCAAACTGGCACGGTTGCGTCTCCTGGCCTGCAGGCTCGAGGAGCTGAACTGGCACGGCTGCGTCTCCTGGCCTGCAGGCTGGGTGAGCTGGACTGGCACGGCTGAGCCTGCCGCCTCCTGTGTGGTCCGCGGGTGGGGGACGCAGCGCCGGCTGCCGCGGCGGTGTGCGGGCCCGGGCCCGGGTACTGACCTGTGGTCTCGTTGTCGCCCAGCGGCACGGTGCGGGCGGCGGCGCGCGGCGCCGGCTGGCACCCAGCCACGCCCAGAAGCGTCACGCAGCAAAACACCACCAGGCCGGGGAGCGCCGCCGCCACCATCGCAGCGGCAGCCGCCTGTCGCACACAGACGTCACAGACCGTCACGTCAAGTCACAGACACGCCATCGACCGTCACATCTTGAGTCGGCGCACCAGGTGAGCACGCGGCAGCGGTGCTACTAGTGCCATCAGGAGCGTGCGCGAGTATGGTGAAGAAATACATGCGCGCAACAATGAGCCCATGCACCGCTTTTTTCACCGAAATCCAACGCTATTGTGACCGTACTCGATTTTTTCGGGATATCGCCAAGGTGATCTTCCAGTTCGAAAACAGCGCGTGGTCAAAACCTAATGAATGGTTAAAAAAGCATATTACTTCCAACTTATTGACTCGCACTGATTCGATACCAGCGTTACAAGGTGTGGTACCACTTTTGCAGCTCCTTTCAGCATAAAAGCGCTTGAATATGTGCAAAACCTTATAAGGTGCAATGACGCATATGTTTGAAACTACGATATGTCATAACCCACCAACAAACCCTTCATCTTTTCACTAATCTGTTTCACGCAGCAGGCGACATTTGTTGTAGGTCAGCGGTCTCGACAGACGAGGGGTGCGCACTGATGATTCAAAATCGATAGCGATAGGTTTGTAGACACACCCCTGGCATTTGAGACCAAACCATGTGTCATACATAGACGACTAACCATATCCAAACTTAGAAAGACCACCTGACTAACACAAATGATTTACCAATCTATCCTGAGTCAATAACTCCCATTTTGTGATTTGAAACTGATGTATAGGAGGGATGTTGCTGGAGTTTTTCCGCTTAGTCGTCCTGCACGGCTTAACGTTTGACACCATATGACAGTCTAAACGAAATGTAGAGCGATCACTCAAAAGTGTCACTTTCTAAATCGGTGGGGCGGGGGATGGGGCTGGGTCAATAAAGCTGACCAAACCCTTCCTCAAATTCAGATTTCTCTGCGGATTTCAGCCACTTTGCTTTACGTCCCTGATGACAAAATCCAAATAAAAAAGAGCATTTGGTCGGTTTTAAAGTTGTTTTGATGTTGAGAAATAAGTTCCCATTTAAAGCCGTCATGATAGTGTTAATCATCCTATCTTATGATGATATTGATCGGGACGAGCATAAGTACCTAGTGTAGCAGTGTTTTCGAAGTTTCCTGAATTTCATGGGCCCAGTACTCTGATTTTGCTGATATGCATTGCGGGGCTTAGAAAAATCATTCTCAGTGACGCCCTCGCGTGCACTGCCGCGAACATACAAAAGTAGTGTCATTACGTACCACATTCTAGAGTGGCGTCCGTTTTGCGGTGATCAAGATTTTGCGGACCAGAATAGTGCTATAAAGTAGTGATACCTATGAAATTCAAACGGGGTCGCGTAAACCGCTTTGGCAATACCGATACGGATGACCGAACATGGCGTCGCTGAATGACCTCTGGGAGAAGGGGCAACGTCCCACATCGAGACATGTACGACACACCATATCCAACGAACCCCGAGAAGGTGGGTGGAAGGTGGTGGAAGGTGGAAAGGTGGAAATCGCAAGAGGATGCCATTTCACTCCTAGTGTCCACCCACCCTTCTTCCCCCACTCTTGGTTCACAACGTATCCCCGCGACGCTCCGTTTAACTGGGGCAAGTTTCATGCATCAGCCAGGAGTGGGCTGGAGCGCCTGTCGGTGAGGCCCTGTCCGAGCGCCGAGCACACACTCCGTTCAGGGCCCCTATGCAGGCTGGGTCTCCTCGGATGGACCCGCATGTGCATGTAGCCTTGCTCCACTATTATCCATCTCCTTCATCTCACAGCTCTGAAGTGGTTATGACTGGCCGAAAGCACTCTAATCCAATCAAACCAAACCCTCCAAACTACTGGTGACCTTCCGTAGCTCACGACGTCTTATTCATTTCATCATCTGCGTCATGCATGATTCTTCACTCATTCATCACTTCACTTGCAACTCCGTGCGGGCGGTTTCGTACTGCACGCTGATGTCACGGGCCGCCCAGCGGCCGCCGCGGGTCACGCGTGCCCGGCCCGGTCGGCCTGGCGGTCACGAGAGCCGACCCTGTGTCAGCGCTCCTCCCGCCGCCTGGCACGGCCGGCGCCGCCGCCCGACTCGCCGCCATCAACGCCGCCCGGCGTGTCGCAAACACGTGACTGACCGAAAAAAGATCATGCGTCGGTTGCTACATACTTTGGGCCGCTATCACTTTCACCGAAATGCGGTGACAGGGCAGCTGCCGGCGCGCGAAAGAGTCTTCTCCTGAGGTGGGTGTTAGCCAACGGCCTTTGGGCAGAGTCCTTGTCACAATTTCAGCGCCCATAGAATTGCTCCTGTGAATGGTTATTTTTAGTATGTCAGCGGAATGGTGTTTTTGGATAAGCTTGTTAGTGTCCAGGGTATGTCTTACCAGACGTGTGGCTACGCAAGCCGACCAGATGAGGTGAGGTTCCCTCGCTTTTCCTTCCTATCTGGTGCCAACGGCCCAGCCGAAGTTGCGAAACACTAACAACTCTTGGCACTGACAAAAATCGGAACAGAAAACTGTCTTCCATACTTCTCAATCGGTCCAAAATCAGAAAATCTATCGTACCCAAATAAGGACCACCAACTTTCCTATTAATGTTTGCATCCCTTCCAGATTCAAAAAATATCTGTTGCTCACTGTGTGTGGTCACAGGTCTGAAGTAATGAACCATTTCATCCTCTTTTGCCAACTTTCTCGACACCTCAGACGCAATCACTCTGCTATCACGTCACGCAAGTGTAAGGTCCCCGTATTAATAAATTTTTAAACACGAACAGCATGCACGCATTCATGCACGGAATAAAAAACAACAGCGAGGATGGTCGGGTGCTCGCGATGGGCTTTCAGGATCACATCATCACAGCATCAATGCTGCGGAATGAGGCGGAGGGGGTGGCAGTGGTGGCGACTGGCGCTGCGGCGAATATCATGTCCGCGGCTGTCTTCTTCTATTTTTTCTTTGGGGAGGTGTTCAGATTCAAGTGCTATGGCTCATGCACCAATCCTTTGTTTAAAACATTTTTATCGTGCTGCTTGTCGCATTGTCAAATGTAATGAAAAACAAAAACGAGCATATCTTACATGCAACATCACTATATAGCATTATCACATTTTCTACAGCTATAAATATAGCCATTATCCAAGGCGCGTCTAGTCTCAGAAATGTTGTGTCAATCAATTTGCATTGCTTTCGCAGCATTATTATCGCACAAGTGCGACGCAAGCGAGTGGCAAATTAAATGGCTGTCAATTTTTTATTCGGGTTCGGGGTCAAATTAATCGGCCGCAACCATAAGCTGTCTGAGAATCATTGTCAGCAAAAATCCAGATGACCTGGAATAAACCGGCAATGGTCCATGTTGCCCACCGCTTGACCCCTTGGCTTGTGTACCAAGCATGTAGCATGTCTCCCACTTCAGCTGTTTCCTTGGCAACTGCGGGCCCCATTCCAAGTGCCAGTAGGTCAGCTGATACACATGAGGAGGCCCCCGGGAGGCCCGACAGACTTGAGGCCACCACGTGACGCGGGCTGACAACGCCAGCGCCCGATAGTGGTACCGACCGCTCCCCTCCCCTCCCCTCCAAGCGCTTTTTACACCAACAAGTACCACCCAGAGCCGGCGCCTGCCAGCACGGGCCGGTCACCACCTGGAGACAGGGGCCGGGACGGGGCCGAGCGCGGCGTCAGCTGGGGCGCCAGCTGGTCCGTCCAGTCGCCCTTGGCCGGCCCCGTCCGGCGCCGGGCGGCCTTCCAAGGCCGGTCACAGCGGGGCGGCCACATTCCGGCCCACGGAAACGGGGCCAGCGAGACTCTGATATCACCCGGGCCTTCCACGGCCCGCGCGGGCGTGACCAGCCATTGTTGCTGAACGTTCGCCACTTTTTGACGCTCATGGTCACCAGATGCGGTTAGGTTCACGGCCAGAGGGTTGCTCTGTCGTATTTTTTGTGCCTAGATTCTACTCACTGGTGTGTGCTACATAGACGTAAGGCAGACACCACCGCAGCAGCTGCTCCGTACAGCGCATGGAGAACAAACAGCAATGGTCTCGGTCTCTCGGTTAACTAACGCTTTCATCCTCCCTCCCCGAGAGTAAAATGACTCCATTTTCGTAGTTCGTTCGGTAGTACGTACAGCACATGCTTGGCTGGGTTTTCTGAAAATGATTTAGAATGATCATGTTGCCGCCCAGGCGAGAGATTGCCGAATTGGAGCGGACTTTGTGGCTGATGCGAGCCCAAATGCATTCAGTTAACAAATACCTGTCCCATAACATACGGAGGTTCCACACGGCAAGACTCTGACAAACCGGACACATGCTTAAACTTATACGTCTGGCACGATTTCGGATGATAACAGCAAAGCCGGCGAAACGAGCTGAGAGGGCTAAAGTGGTGTCAAGGAAGGAGCTACGCAGAGAGCGGGTTTCACGGAGCCGGGCGGACACAGAGCCGGAGCCGGGCGGACACGAAGTTGGGAGCACACGGAGACGGGCGGATACGAAGCCGGTCGCACACGGAGTTGGCGGATACGGAGTTGAGAAGACACAGCGCGAGGTGGACACAGAAACCGGAAGAACTCCTCCGTCGTGACCATGAACATGACATTGTTACTGACCAACGAAAACAAACACAGAATGGCCATATCCGTGCCGAAGGAGACGCGCATGAGGAAATACAACGCCCGGCTTGTCTTCCCTAGCCCTGAATCCTGCGTCTGGGTAAAAGTAAAAACAAATTCACCTGTTTCACGTTGACATGAATATGAAGGGTGCGAGAAAGAGAGAGAGAGAGAGAGAGAGAAAAAAAAAGAAGAGAGAGACCTATAGAGACCTATATACCCTAGAGAGACCTGTACCTATATGTATATACATATATATATATATATATATATATATACATCTAGGTACATATACATATCTATCTTTATCTCTCTCTCTCTCTCTCTCTCTCTCTCTCTCTCTCTCTCTCTCTCTCTCTCTCTCTCTCTCTCTCTCTCTCTCTCTCTCTCTCTCTCTCTCTCTCTCTCTCTCTCTCTCTCTCTCTCTCTCTCTCTCTCTCTCTCTCTCTCTCTCTCTCTCCTCTCTCTCTCTCTCTCTCTCTCTCTCTCTCTCTCTCTCTCTCTCTCTCTTATATCTGTCTATCTGCCATTTCATGTTCATCATTTCTCGATGAGTGGCACAGATATAATATATATATATATATATATATATATATATATATATATATATATATTGTCTGTGCGAAGCGACACATCGAAAATTGATGAACCTGACATAGAAGTCCTATGACTACAGCTTTAATGCAAAACTGTTGTGCGGGCGAGAAATGGCATAGGTGTTCTTGATAACCAAGCGCCTATCATTTAAATCGTCAATCAATGTGGTCCAGTCATGTCCGATACGCGTCTAGCATTTAGGTATCCTCGCGCCAACTGAACCGGGACAAAATATTTCGGAATCCATGCCGTGCATGGTCTTAGGAAATAGTCCAAGGTCACAGCTCACCGAGCGGCGGGGAAAAGGGCTAGCAGTGGATAAGCTGTCCCAAGGGCGAGCGGTGGAGGCTTGTCCCAAGGGCGAGCGGGTGGTAGCGGCGGCCACCAAGTGCGAGCGGTGGTAGCTGTCCGAAGGGCGAGCGGTGGTAGCGGGTCACAGGGCGAGCGGTGGTAGGCTGTCCCAAGGGGCGAAGCGGTGGTAGCTGTCCCAAGAGCGAGCACTGATAGTTGTCCCAAGGTCTGGTAGCTGTCCAAGGGCGAGCGGTGGTAGCTGTCCCAAGGGCGAGCGGTGGCTGTCCCAAGGGCGAGCGGTGGTAGCTGTCCTAAGGGCGAGCGGTGGTACCTGTCCCAAGGGCGAGCGGTGGTAGCGGTCCCAAGGGCGAGCGGTGGTAGCGGTCACAAGGGCGAGCGGTGGTAGCTGTCCGAGGGCGAGCGGTGGTAGCGGTCACAAGGGCGGGCGGTGGAAGCTGTCTCAAGGGAAGCCTTGAAGAAAAACTGCACTAGCCTCATGGAATGCACGGTAAACATAAAGCAGGCAGATCTTCAAATCCCCCCCCCCCAGCGTTTGGAGGTCATCGGTACTACAACCATGTGCAAAATGTACAGGGCAGCTTACACGGTAGCGTAAAGAAGAAAACGTCAGCTGTGCGGCGAATTCAGCGCAAGATTGTACTGAATCGGAAGGCTATGATGTCGAGAGATATCGCGAAATAGAGATGCATCTTACGCCAGTAAAAAACGGGAACTAGAACTAGGTAGAAATCCTGATCAGGCTACACCAATCGAACCACGGTGCTGTCATGCGAAAAACAGATCAGTTTTGTCTAGGCGCACCACCTAAGCAAGAGAATCCGTTGTGTGATTTCCACGTGCACGCGAGCCGACCCTACGTTATTCGCGTGCCGGACATTTAGCTTCTCCGGTTCCTGAATGCATAGTGAAATGTAAATTGTCATTCATCGGCTACAGTTGGATTGGAAAGCATGATAAAGCGAGGGCATGAATACCAGCAGAATGACGTCCATGCATTGCATTCCAACTACTGGTACTCCGGCCGCATTAGTACATTGCGAATTTTACACTTGTCTGAAGCAGACCTTACCGTTTGCTTTAAATTCAATTCGTATAGGTGCAAATGGTATAACGGGTTTGCTACTGATATGCGATCTTTCGGATCACAGATCAGCAGCGCCCGTACCGCAGCCTGCCGTCGCCCGGCGCTGCCCAGATCGGCCGCTTCCGGCTTGTGGCCGCGCCTTCCGGGGCTCTTCCGCACAACACCCAGCCACCTGCGGCCTTCAGTAGCGGCGCCGCGCCTCGGGGTGCCCCTCCGTCGCAGCACTCACCGGGACGGGCGGCTGTGTGGTCCCCGCAGCGCCCTGCTGGCAGCTACACCGGCGCGGCGGCGCGCGGGCGGGCGGCCGCCCGCCGGAAGGCGCCTGTTTATGCCGCCTGGTGTCGGCGTCACACCATTGGTCACGCCACAGTCGTGTGTTTATCGGAGATGTCCGGGCAGCGTGACCCAGCCCTGCCAGTGCGGCGGCCGCGCCGCGCCAAAGTTGGCATCACCAGTGCTGCGTTTACGTCGAGAGAGCGTGGCGCGAGCTGGCTGGGGCTCTGTGTACTGTGTGGATGGTTTACCAGCATTGTCTGGGGTTAATGACATCGAGTCACATGTTTCTGCCTGGGTACGTCACAACCGCGGGTGCGGAATGAAGTGCGGCAGTTGTGGCGGAACGCAACACGCCCCCGTTCAGTGATGTGGCACGACTGAACACCCTCCTTTTGACGGCAGCTCATCCCGACTGCCTCTCAGTATCCCCAGTCTCGAACAAACCACCCCCTCACCACAGCACGCTCAGTCTAGAACAAGCCACATCCTCCCCACTGCTGTACTCCCAGTCATTATGATTGAAAAAAGGGTGCCGCATTTGCTATTGTATGCTGCTGATATGTTTGACATCCGAGCCTTTGCTGGAAGATTAGTGCAGCAAGCCGAACGAGAGTCATTCCATCGATAAAAAACAGATTAATTGTGTTGTGTCTGTCCGCGTAAGAGGAGAATCTTCCAAAGAGTGCTGAGTGGTATTTCATTGATATACATATTGTATAGATGCCTCTATTGGTATTTCAGTCGGTCTTATATATTAGCTATGGTATCAAAAGGCTTCATTAAGGAGGCAAATAAAGTTACGCTACTTCAACCGAACTTTGATTTATGGTCGTAAGCCATGCTTCATCATCTCGGAGAAGAGGGCGGTACCAATGGGGGCGTGTTAGCGTCGACCCACCCGGAGCTTGGTCAGCCCGCTGACTAGAAGATTGGCCAACGTGTCTCTTGAAGCGAGTACCTCTCCGTTCCCCATTCTGCCAAAGCAAATCCCAACGTACGCCTCAACCCAATGTGATGTTTCACTTCCGAGATAGTAAATAGGTTTCGAGCGGCCGAAAGTTATATGAATTCCCATTGGCCTGTTTTTGACAGGTTGATGGTGATTTTCACTATAACATATCATGCTGCGAACCATCCCAGGCTTTAAGTAGCTTGCTTAATTACATTCGATCTGACATACGCCACATTCTGATCATAAATTGGGGACATCAGCGGACCAAACATTCCCACTCACACCCGTCCTACCTATTCGCGTGGGAAAAGAAAGTCAGCGAGCGTACATCTCCATAGCACTCACAGCCGAAGACGGCTATCGACCAGTCACGCTACTGGACTGCAGACAAGACTTTCTCAGGTCGGAGGCATTCTCAGGACTTGCTGCGCCGCGTTTGTGCCATGGAGTTGGCGTGATGCTGATGCCTGAGACACGTGCCGCCTACCATCTGGCGCCGCGTAGCACGCGCGTCGTAGACTTTGTTCCCGCTTCAGCTGCCGCTGGCGCTTTGTGTCGTGATAGACCGATCCCTGGTGAGCAGAGCCGAGCCAGCTCGGCCGTAACGGAGCGGCGCGTGGCCGGAACAGAAAGCTGCGACTGACGTCACTGGGAAGACGTCACGCAGCTGCCGTGGCGAGGCGAAGTCGGGCAACAACACACATTGCTGGCGAGCACTGCAGTGACGGAGTGAAGAGCAATGGTATGCTGCAGTATGCAGCGAGTGTAACTGGCACCAAGGGCGTGTTTATTATAACATATGTGGGGTGCAGGCAAGTGAAAATAAGCGAAGTAACAAAAACTACCCCGGTCTGTTACGGAGCATCCAATTTCTCCACGGAACTAGCCCACATCCGTTTCAAAATCAGGTGTCGGAGAGTTGGGAGGGGGTCTGGAGCTTTAACAACCGAATACGAAACTGCACCTCTAATTGGTTAGAGGTTACTGGTCGTTTCCGCCCCAGTTGGTCCGACCATCAGTAGATTGGTTCTGCTCTCTATCCATTTGCCATTTATTATCCATTGCCATTCTGCTCTCTATCCATTTGTCATACAATACCCCAACTACGCTCGTTAAGCCAGTGCCAACCTTTACCCAATCTTCAAACTGACTGGCAGTTCTAACCAGGGGGTACAGAAATAACTAGAGGTTAGTAAACTGTAGCCTCCAGTTAGCTTTGCCAGCTTGTTTGAAGATTGAGTAAAGGTTGGCGCTGGCTTAAGGAGCGTAGTTGGTGTATGACACATGGATAGAGAGCGGCCTGGTGGAACCATTCGACTGATAACCAGACCAACTGGGGCGGAAACGACCAGTAAACTTCGAGACGGCTTGATGGCTATGAGTGAGAAGGCCACGACCCGCGGCGGCACGAACGGTCATGAATTCGTGCCGCAATGCTGTCTGTGGCTAACCGGTTTTTGTGACAGCAGCTAGCTGGCAGCCGGCTTTGTGACGAAGGCTTAGTTTCGTGGATTGTACGAACTTACGCACCCGGATTGGCGTCACACGAACTTTTAGGCTAAAAGCGACTGGTCAAACCAGCACGTTCTATGAATCAATACATTGGGAATCGCGAGATCAATCAAAATTGGTGGTCTCCGTTAGTTTGCCTATACAACGCAGATGAAGTGATAGGGACCGTATTTGTGTCTGCCTCATGTACCTGGGCTCGCCTAGGCAGTAATGACTAGTGCCACCTCATTGATTTTATGGCTTTTACTTTTCAACATTCTTTCTTCTTTTGGTTACTGAGTAGAGCATGTGCCCCTATAATTACCTGATGAACCCATGAACAAAATATATTTACAAAGCTCTTCGTAAATTCCCCCAAATTTGCCGATTCCCTGGGAATTTCTCAACGCTTTGCCAGTAACTGTAATTGGCAGTACGTAATTTATTTTAATGTTACTTAGTAATTACGCTTCGGCTAAACGAGAAATTGTTTCCCAGAAAACGGCGTCAATCACGACTGATATCTCGCACACCGGCTACATATTACGCAATCTTGCTCGCCTGTGAAAGTCTGGTGAATGTACGTTAGCACGAAAAAGCCGCTCAGAACTCAGACTATGGTCAGAGAGGTTAGATGCGAATGTGAAGTATGTATGTGCGAATAGAAAAACGAAAAACTTCTAGTATGGCATCTTTAAGACTTCTATTGACTTCTATATGAAAGACTTCTATTAAGACTTCAATTATGGCATCGATTTCGCGCAAGTGCGAATCTCTAGTTGTGGCTGAAAGGTAAAGGAATGGATTCATGCATACCAGATCCACGATTTACATCGGTGCGGATGCGTTTAACGGAAACACGGCAGGCTAGCCGGTCTGACTAGTCGTCCCCTGCGGTGAGTAGACTGATCGGCAGCTAGCCGGAAACTGGCCTTCGGCCCGGAAAGATCAGCTGTTGATCCCAAAATATCCTAATGACAGCTGAGAATGTAGCTATGTAGAGGGCACTTGCTGACTGGGTCATGCACCATGTGGCGATCATGCATTGAACGGACATTGCTGAGAGCAATTTTATGTTGACATTTGAAAGACTGTTATGACGCTGCCCCAAACTGCTTCCCAAGCGTCAACTGCTGCAAAATTCTTCCGTATGCGCTGGGATAAATGTTGAGCTTTACAATGACCCTGACGGCAAATACTTTACATCAACAGCGCCCTGCCAAACTCCGCGTAAGCGTGCTTATAACTTCTATAAGTTATCTCTCAAACACTGCCACAGTCCTATGCATGCCGAACTGGGACGAAGCTGCCCATACTAATTACGGCCCTGTGCGTCATGGCATATGGTTGCGTACACCAATAAACTTGTAGCTGCGCGTACTGGCACGCACGCTTCAAGTCAGGGCCACTCGGCTATTCCGCTTCGTCATCGCATCACCCGATCCAGTCTAATTACGGCAGCGGGCAGCGTCTTCTACTTCCTCCACCGCACTGTCGAGCTGGAAGGGCTAACGTCTCCGACGCGCAGCAAGCTGGCATCGTTGTCGGAGCCGATGGGACGGCGGCGCGTCGGCGAGCGGCCGTTGACCTGGTGCGACACTCGTGGGGAGGCCGGCGGCGGCGCGGAAAACCGGTCCTTTACGACCTCCAAGACGCCACGAAACCGGGTTACTGGAGACACCGCGGGGCTGTGCTGGCGCCGACGCCGGCGCTAGACACCGCTCACGCTGGTCCACGGCTGGTGGTGAGGTTCCGCTCACAGTGGCCCGCTACTTGTGGCGACGCTGTGCCGACATCAGCCTTCTGTTGGTGGCGAGGTTTTGCTCGCAATGGTTCGCCGCTGGTCGTGCGGTCCTGCTCAAAATGGTCCACTGCTAGTGGCGGGGTTTCGCTCACGATGGTCCACTGTTGGTGGCGAGGCTCTGCCGATGTGGTCTACTGTGGTGGTGAGGCTCTACCGATGTCGATCCACTGTTGGTGGTCAGGCTCCGCCGATGTTGGTCCACTGTTGGTGGTGCGGCTCTTCCGATGTTGGTCTTCTGTTGGTGGTGAGGCTCTACCGATGTCGATCCACTTTTGGTGGTCAGGCTCCGCCGATGTTGGTCCACTGTTGGTGGTGCGGCTCTTCCGATGTTGGTCTACTGTTGGTGGTGAGGATCTACCGATGTCGATCCACTGTTGGTGGTCAGGCTCCGCCGATGTTGGTCCACTGTTGGTGGTGAGGCTCCGCCGATGTTGGTCCACTGTTGGTGGTGAGGCTCTGCCGATGTCGGTCCAATGTTGGCGGTGATGCTCCGCCGATGTTGGTCCACTGTTGGTGGTGAGGCTCCGCCGATGTTGGTCCACTGTTGGTGGTGAGGCTCCGCCGATGTTGGTCCACTGTTGGTGGTGAGGCTCTCGATGTCGGTCCAATGTTGGCGTGTGATGCTCTGCCGATGTCGGTCCATGGCGGTGATGCTCCGCCGATGTTGGTCCACTGTTGGTGGTGAGGCTCTTCCGATGTTGGTCTACTGTTGGTGGTGAGGATCTACCGATGTCGATCCACTGTTGGTGGTCAGGCTCCGCCGATGTTGGTCCACTGTTGGTGGTCAGGCTCCGCCGATGTTGGTCCACTGTTGGTGGTGAGGCTCTGCCGATGTCGGTCCAATGTTGGCGGTGATGCTCCGCCGATGTTGGTCCACTGTTGGTGGTGAGGCTCCGCCGATGTTGGTCCACTGTTGGTGGTGAGGCTCTCCGATGTCGGTCCATGTTGGTGGTGAGGCTCTGCCGATGTCGGTCCAATGTTGGCGGTGATGCTCCGCCGTGTTGGTCCACTGTTGGTGGTGCGGCTCCGATGTTGGTCTACTGTTGGTGGTGAGGATCTACCGATGTCGATCCACTGTTGGTGGTCAGGCTCCGCCGATGTTGGTCCACTGTTGGTGGTGAGGCTCCGCCGATGTTGGTCCACTGTTGGTGGTGAGGCTCTGCCGATGTTGGTCCACTGTTGGTGGTGATGCTCCGCCGATGTTGGTCCATGTTGGTGGTGATGCTCGCCGATGTTGGTCCACTGTTGGCGGTGTGCTCCGCCGATGTTGGTCCACTGTTGGTGGTGAGGCTCCGCCGATGTTGGTCCACTGTTGGTGGTGAGGCTCTGCCGATGTTGGTCCACTGTTGGTGGTGAGGCTCCGCCGATGTTGGTCCACTGTTGGTGGTCAGGCTCTGCCGATGTTGGTCCACTGTTGGTGGTGAGGCTCCGCCCACAGTGGGCCGCTACTGGTGGTACTGCTGTGACGGCCTTGGTTCACCATCCAGAGGAAGGATACGTTGGAATCATTGCCTATTTGCACGTAGCCGGCTGCTTAAAGCGAAGAACCACCCACAAATGAGTTGTCTTTAATGGTATCTGGTTACTATTATCAAACAATTATATGCAGGGTATCAGTACTTTCTGTCGCGTATAACTGGACGGCATAGACGATGACCTATGTTGTGGGCGCTGTGCACTACGAGTTCAAATTTCTCATGTTCAGGATACGATCTTCAATATACCAGAAGGACGTTAAGGGGCTAAACAACGCTCCTATTGATGGTGCTCAGTATGTCGAGATGTCCTCATGCTTAAGAGTGACAAGGGTTCTCTGACCGTTTGAGTACTGTCAATATGATTGTTGTTTAGCACTACCGAAAAACCCTTGTCGCCCCTGAGGATAAGCATAGCTCGAAACATTGAGTAGCGTCATTATAATCCTTGTTCACTACAACGGTACAGTGACGGTCGTTAACTCAACGAAAGAACTCAATGCATAATGTCGAAAAATCATGCGCCGAAGGCCTGCATTTCTTATATCAAGGGCACTATGCACCAACAGCTGTTGTGTTGATATCTAGACTGAAGCTGATTCGAAAAATGCTGGTGCGACCTGCAACCGTGGCGCTTGCAACCTGCGACTTGTGCGACCTGCAACCCGTGCAACCAAGCTTCGGCAGCTCAGGACCGGCCCGGGCACGGAGAGAGCCGGCCCTCCTGTCTGCCGCGAGACGCGTGTGCGCTCACGACGATCGTAGTGGCCTTTATCAGCTGAGTGTCTTCACCAGCCGCGGAGTGTAAGTGGTGAACAGCGCCCTCCCTTATTTGCACGTGAGTCAGAAGCACGCCACATAAAATGTCCGGCTCGCCAGCGTTTCCGAGGACTCAAACATCAATGAAGCATCGTCAGTGTTTTCGAGCTCTCCATCAAGTAACTGTTTCAACTTGGGATGCGTAATTGTATCTCAACAAAAAGAGGGAGTACAGGAATCTGGAAACTGGCTTTTCGCCTCTGCGACGAGATGATCCACCAGGATGTCCCGAGCGATCGGCGTTTTGTTCAGCTCACTCCAGCGCTGGTAATTTTAATGGGGAAACTGATGTAGAATAATAAGGTTTGATTCAAGAATGCCAACGGTGGTGAATTGGGAGCTGATCCAAAGGCTGTATTCATGTATGGTGAATGGCATCTCCCACATCCAAATCAGCTGGAACTTAGATTTGATGCACGCGTGTGCCGTGCCACCATAGCTCTAATATATTATGCTTTTTGAAGTATGCCCCAAATGTGGAACACTGCATTTAAGGAAAATATTGTCGGTCCAGCAACAAGTGGGTAAGACATTCATTTCACCGCTGACTCCTGCCTTGTAGGAGAGCAATGTTGGGTACTACTTCGATCGGTAGTGTTTTTGGAGACAGGGCAGCCGATTTAGAGCATGAAAAATAGTTTATTTTTTCCTTGAAGCTGGGCACAAGGGTCATGTCAAAAAAAATTTACTAAGCTGTAAGTAGGGACTGGCTTATCACACACAGATGAGTCTAGTGTTAAGCTCAACACTGTAAGACCATTTGCCACCTCCAAACGACAGCAATACAGCTTGTCAGGCAGACCTATCGCAGGTTATTGCACACCTTTACGCAAAGACCCGGCTTACGGGTTTTTCATCACAAATTCACTTTGATTCCGGTTGCTGAAGGACGTTTCACAACCAGTGTACGAAAAGGACGCCGAATATACTATTGCTTGCTGAGTTGGCTGCTTAACTTGCATATCAGATCTGGGGCATCTCGAGTAACGAGGTTAGATAAACGTTGGGCAGCAGCATTTATAATGTGACACTCCTGGGAATGGCCTACATGAAGCTTCTAAAGGAGCGGTCATGGCATTGAAGCCCAAGAGAACGAGTTTGAGTGCATGCAACAAAGCACGTTTCGCGCATCTGTAGACGGCTTGCGCGTACACTGGCTACTGTTACTCAACAGCCAGCATACAAAGTATTCTTGAACCCGGTTGGTTAAGACAAGACGTCCCACAGTAATCATTCGCAACGCGCCGAGCGAACGGGTTAGAGCAACGCTGTCGATATCAAGACGTACTGCGCTACAGACCAAAACATCGCTGCCATAACACTAACAAAAGCGTGATCACCTACCACATTTGCTGCGACATGTTCCACTTCCGCCGACTAGCAGTCCTTGACCTATGACATGGAGCAGGTGCCGTCGTCTCCACCCCCGCCCGGCCCTCCCCCACCTGCCGCCGCACGCGCACAACTGTCGCCGGCGCACCGTCCGCCGCAGCCGAGGCAGCCCCACATCCAGGGGAACGCGACCAAGCGGTGCCTGCCCGTCTGCTAGTGTCGCTCGGCCGTCGCTGGCCGGAGTGCCCTGGAGCAGGTGCAGCCGCCGTTTACATTCTCGTGAGAGCGGCCGAAAACAACTGCCGGATCGTCCATGGCGCCGTCCGTCCGACCGCTCCTCGCTTCCCGGGGCTTTAGGCGTACAACGCGGGCGGGTTCGACGAAGCAGCCGGCGCGTATGAAAATACCGGCAGCAGACGCCCGCAGCGTGTGTGTATTTACCTTGTCGAAGTGAGAGGGTCGTCGGAATCAACGATCTCGCTTAAGATAAATGAGGGTGAGAACTAAATTGCCATCGACCCAGGCTTGCACCATCATATGACGAGACGTAATCGCCGATTCCGTTAGTCTCGGTGCTGACCGTTCTTGGCCAAGATAATCTGACTATTCGTTCCGCTGTTTCTGTGGTGTTTAAGTTGACAGCTGTTATGACGTTCATCACAGCATATCGAGCAAAACAGCATGAATGCAGGTTTAAAGGTAGTCTTTCACCACTAAAATTCACCCATCAGGCTAATTTCAAATACGTGATGCCACACATTACCAAAGGAATGAAAGTTTTTGGCCAAAAAATCTTTTTTTATTAACAATCACCAAGCAATGCATCCGATCCGACTGGACTGCACGTGACTTGCAGTGTATTACAGGTACATACTTTCTTCTATGATGATGGCTCCGAACGCATTCAGTCACCATGAGCCATGCTGTTTTAGTCCACGAGGCTGCCTTTACAAGAAGATCTCAGAAACCTGATGCCCTGTCCCTGTTGACCCACCGTTTGACCTTTAATTTAGGTAGAGCTGCAATGCAACCAGTGAAGATCCCAGTGATTGCTAGTTTAGCTGTGCGTGGTCAACCACTGACTCTTTTGGTCAGGTCAGCCTAAATGTTTGGCCAAACAAAGTGCAAACAAAAATCCGCTTGTGTAAAACTGAGCTTTTCTAAACAAATTGCAAAAACCGTGTTCTGGAACAGGGTCACAAGCATGGTCTAGGACAGATTTAACGTCAATAAGGCCATCGCAAACCAATTGCATCGTTTGATATTCATGACCTAACAAATGTGTTCTGCCGGCACAGGTGTTGGGTAAGCCGTAGGCGTACATTTAAGCGTAAATTTAAGATATATGTACCATTCTGCTTAGGTGGCCCGAAAACGCACCAGTTATTCCACTTCAGGAACACAAGGTACAGCAAAAAAGCAAGATGAACAAAGTAAATATGCTGGCCTAAAATCTACAGTCCTTTAGTAGTGACTTGTAGCTGAGTGGCCTGACGGAGCCGGACTTACTTTGCTTCACAAACCATGCGTATTTGACATCGCATAAGCATTTCCATGTGTTGCACCTCTACCATTTGTCCTTCTTCCGAGGCATAAGATGTACCGTTTGGGGGCGGTGGCCACATCCTCGTCCGGTAAAGGGTTAATCCATTCGGTTTTCAAGGCATCGGATTCTATAGACTAAATATTACTTACCACGAACTTCAGGCAGCATCAGTATTGCACGAACATCACGAGCATTGATAACGTTGAATGACAACGTGTACCTCAAGATTTTGGAATCACTGCAAACTCGTAATATTCGTCCGGGGTAGAGCGCATGTGTGGCGACTTGAAAGCTGGTTTGAACAACTCTGTTGAGACTATGCACATTTAGAACTCTGATGCCCGCCGGCAAGCTCGCCTTTACACTTAAAGTTGTTACGGGCCGACGAAACCTTTCGGCTTTGCTGCCTGCGTTTAGCGCAGCCCTTGGCGCACTACCATCTATCGTGTGAGGGAGCTCAGATGGTTGATTATTTTGACGGCGTTTTGATATCAGTACTTGTCACAGCGTCAGAGCACTGTCTACATGTCCCTGTCTCGGTTTTTTAGCCTTGTTCACCCGTGACCATAAACACAGCTTCGAACCGTCGAGTGCTGCCAATGTAACCAACAAAATAACCAGTGCTGACTTGACAACGTGCTTTATCCGGTACCTCCTAGAATGCTAAAATTCGATTACAGTCAGCATATGAATCGTCATCCCATAAGTCTGAAAAAGCAGGAGGTCAAAGCCTTACATCGAGTATGACCGGTTTTCCTGGGCAAGACTGCTTTCCCAGGCAGGCGGCTAGCCGGCTAGCCTCCGACCAATAGCCTTGCGGCTAGCCGGCTAGCCTCCGGCCAATAGCCGTGTGGCTAGTCGGTTAGCCTCCGACCAATAGCCATGCGGCTAGCCGGCTAGCCTCCAATCAATAGCCGTGCGGCTAGCCGGCTAGCCTCCGATCAATAGCCGTGCGGCTAACCGGCTAGCCTCCGACCAAAAGCCGTGCGGCTAGCCGGCTAGCCCCTGACCAATAGCCGTGCGGCTGGCCGGCTAGCCGCCGATCAATAGCCGTGCGGCTAGCCGGCTGGCCTCCGATCAGTAGCCGTGCGTCTAGCCGGCTAGCCTCCGATCAATAGCCGTGCGGCTAGCTGGCTAGCCTCCGATCAACAGCTGTGTTGCAAACGGCTCCGTTACGGGCACCTCACTGCCTGGCTCTTGACCGTCCTCCGCGGCAAGCAGCAGGTAGCGATCCGGCTTATCCGGCTGGTTAGCTCGGTTAGCCAACTCAGCGAGCTAGCCGTATGGAGGGAAGGGACTGGTCCCCCTTGAGTCACGCCCCCGCGCGTCGCCTCCACGGGACTCGCTGGATCAAAAACGGGTTTTATTTCAGCGACGAGAGGTCTGCAGCAGGTACCGCACTTTCCAAACCTCGGTTTGAACGGGTTCCAGACGACGCCCTGCTGCACTGTGAGTCCGCTGCTCCTCCGCGGCCTCCACTGGCTGTGTGGGGAGTAACCTTCACGTATGGCCAACGGCGTCATGTGGAACATCATGGTGGCTCTCAGTAAGTCTAGCGTCCACCTGTTTCTCGCTGCGAATGGCTCCGTTACGGGTACCTCCCCGACGAGTGGCTCATGCGGTTGGTTCCGTGTCGAGAAATTAAACCAGTGCACTGCTTGGGGGCCCGAGCCGGTTGGTTTGGAGTATCGCGAAAGCGCGGGCTGAAATCGAAGCCATTACACTCCAAATGAGAGTTGCCAAGGAGGTGGCTCCCGTGTGGTGTGCAGCACATCATCGTCGCTACACACTTCCGGGTCACCAGCAGCATGCCTGAAGCCCCCAATGGCCAGAATATTGAATGTTGTTGGATTTACAAAATGACTACATGATTTCAGCGCATGCTATGCAGAACGAGCCGCGTGCGGGCGAGGCACCCAATGAATCCAGTCAAGCATAGTAGTGCGCACGGGGCACACATGGCCCGCTGTGAATGTGGGTGTTGAGGCCGGGAGGACGGCCCGCTGTAGATGTGAGAGTTGAGGCCGGAAGGACGGCCCGCTGTAGATGTGAGTGTTGAGGCTGGGAGGCCGGCCCGCTGTAGATGTGAGTGTTGAGGCCGGGAGGACGGCCCGCTGTAGATGTGAGAGTTGAGGCCGGAAGGACGGCCCGCTGTAGATGTGAGTGTTGAGGCTGGGAGGCCGGCCCGCTGTAGATGTGAGCGTTGCGGCCGGGAGGAGGACCCACCCTGGTTTGAAACGAGCATGGGTGCGAGGAGCTTGACGTCATGTTCCGTGCGGAAGGAAGGCCTGCTGGTTACCCAGGGGTGGGGGAGGGGGTGCGTCTCACTATTTGGCTCCTGCTCTGCTCAACGTTGACCAGCGATCTTAAAAATTCCCCGACTGTTTTTGAAACAACTCCCGAAGCACTAAACGCATAATATTGAATTTGTGGAGCCCGAGTGTTATGAGTTTTAAACGTCTGAAGCCCCGGCTATGTTGTATTTTTGCATTTGGTGCATAATATTTAATCACTGAAGACCCATCCTTGCGCAGACCACGAATATTGAACGCTCTGCCACTGGCCCTGTGATATGAGTGAGCAGTGGTGTCGGTTAAATCATAACCTTATGCGAAAGTGGCAGTGGCCGAGTGTGGGTCAACGCGCACGAATTCATACAACCATCTCGAATGGCTCCAAATCAGCATAACCGCAGCTCACAGTTATAATCGGGACCTTACTGATCATCTCATATGATGCGCGAGGAGCAAATTAGCATAATCTTAGCGAAGTCAGTGAAACCACACACGCTGACTTTCATCCAGCAAGAAGCAGATGCGGACTTAAAACCCACAAATGCATGCTTTGAATGCTGAAATGCGCTTTGGTTTTCAACGAGCCAGAGAATCAGCTATCAATCGTCCTCGAAAAAGGCGACCAAACGCCGCTTTGCAAAGTTAAGTATGGTTCTGATCCTGCATGATGAATTCCTACGCAGACAATCAAGGGTCTTCCATACACCAGGAAGTACTGTTTACGCCAAGGTATCAAGCAACCTTCAGTATGAGATGAGAAGCAATGCTAAGCAATATTTGGATTTGGCTGTTCATCTTTGATAATGACCGATGTTTTTACCCAAAATGGAAAAATTGTCTCCCATTTCTCTATCATAAATTTGTTCCGATATTTTGATCGAACGAATTCCTGCGATCAGGGCTCACGCCTGGCAATACTGCTGTTTTGAACTCTGACCGTGAGCGGCTTTTTAGGGCACTTAAGAACGGCCTGGTCAAGTTCCAAGCTTTGCCTCAGCAGCTTTTTTAAAGCAAATTTTGATTTTAGATCCGATAAAGCATTGCTTTTTACGACACACTGCAACGCATTTAGTGACCTCGGGTTGGCCAGAGGACCAATGCAATCTTTGAAATTTGCTCTTGACTTTTTCTTGATAGTACGTATATCGCTTAGCTATCGCTAAAAGCTATCGCTATTTAAGTTGCAATTCACTTTTATTTACCCTAGTCTAGAAACATGGCTCGTTTTAGCGCCGAAACCTTGACCAACAAGACATGTCTGGTCGAGCCAAAAACAAAATTTTGGGCTAAAAGTATTAGCTATGACCAGGACTCCGCCAACATCTTGGCCTTAAATCGACATTTTAAGCGACAAAATAACGTCAACGTCGGTAAATATCGACGAAATAACGACATCTCAGTTATTCGGCATTACCGCCCGCCAGGGGTATAATCCGAATTTGCGACGAGGGAGGGGGGGGGGGGGGGGGGCTACCACAATCTGTGACGGGGGCTTACTTTCTTCTGAGCGAGTCGCAGTCGTATCGACGGTACCTGCGGACTGCAAACAGACTAGCGGACCCCAAAAACGTAAATAGGTACAATAACTAGCCGATCAATGAGCTATCGATATTGGTTTGCCCTGGCGCCTTGAAAAACAGCCTGACATGTTTGCTTGAGTATTCAATAACCTTGCTGCTAAATTACCGCCATTGGGCTTTACGCATCGCTTCATGGCATCAGAATGTAATTATGATTGGGGCTTTACGTTTCACGGACTGCCAGAACCGTTTCGGGACGAAGGCCTGAATTAGCTGTCATGGGGAATGCGTGGTGACTAGGCAAGGACTTGAACCCAGGATCGACAGGTCCAGAGTCGAGCGTACTAATTAGTAGCTCAGACAGCGGGGCACAAGGGGCACGTGCCCCCCCCCCCCCCCCATCCCGCCCTGGATCGTTCAGGGGCCCACAGTGCCTAGCAGAGTGTTCTGTGTCAAAACGAGGCCTCAAGTCGGTCAGGGGAAAATTTGCTCAGCAGGGACGAGGACGGAACCCCAAGTGATAGCGGGTCTCTAGCGTTGGTCGGGACCCTTTGACAATGAAATGGACGTGAAAACTCATGAAGTGTTCATATTGAGACAACAGAAAAGTCTTGTGCCAGTCAGGACATTCAGCACCGAACGGCGGGCCATCCAATTCAATTTTAGCATGCACCCGTTGAGCCGAACAGGATTCTGAGCGCCAATTATTGGACCACCTGCGGCGATCAGGGATGTTTTAGCGTCAATGAGGGTTCATGCGTCGACCAAAGTGCGCGGGTCAGAATGTCTCCCGCATCAGTGATATGATGCATCTCTCTAAGGACCCTCCGAGCCGACTAGGAATTTCGCCCCGTGTCGCCAGAATGACGGCCGGAGGACCCCCGCGGTGACACGGAATGGCCCTTCAGCCTTGACCGGGAACAGTAATGTGCCCCCTAAGTGTCCTACTCAAGGGGCTTCTTTCCCGGTAGGAAAGAAGTCGCATCAGTGTTAAATAGGGTGAGTCGGAATGAGTAAAACAAAAACGAGAGGTCATCCCATAGTTGCCTGAGGACGTTCATTCCTTTGCAGAATCGACTAGCTAAACATTACATTTAAAAGGATGAGCCTATGCGCCCCAATCTCGGGAGCAAGGACATCGATAGCATAGGTTGCAGCTTCCGTAAGCCCAACGGCGTTGGCTACCGCAAGTAACACTAGGCGGCGTGTGCAGTGTCCGCAAGAACGACCGTCGTAAAATGATGGCTTCGAATGTCTTTCAAAATTCGTGTCGCTCAAAGGTTAGACTGGGCGTATCTTTTTTTTACAGTTTTCAAGCCGTCCTCTGGATGGATTAAAGTTGAAGCGAAACGAAAAATAGAGGCTCTATCTTTACTCATCCAGTTCCACCACCAGATTCCAGCGCCACTTCGTGGTGCTGGAATGACTGATCCGACCTTATCATCAATTCTATAAATCACACAGGTGAAATGTACGCCAGAAGCACCTTTTAAATGTACGATTTGATGCATCAAAGTTTTCAAAAGTGCCTTTTTCAGGTGCGTCATCATTTGCGTCCACTTAATGGCCACGCCCTAAGAACCGACGGGCCGGCGCTGCGCGGCCTGCGGAGACTGCAACGCCTGTCTGGCGTCTAAGTTTTTGTTGTCAAGTTTTGCGAGTGCGCATCTCAAAACTACGTTACATAATTTCTACCATTAATCGGTTCTGACTGAATGTTGAAAATGTCAATACAAACATGACTTTTCCACGTGACTACAAATTGTTGACCCATTTCGCTCTACAACCTACCTAGAATCTATATTGACGGGATCTTCCATGTCTCTGTACGACCTACATAAAGGTTCTGACAAATGTTCTAAGTTCTAATGGCTAAGAGGAAGTCCACTGGACCATGGCAAAATGAAGAGCACCGGCGATTTATTTCATGCAGGCGTTAAACGTATGCTTATCCAAGTTATTGACTATACAATTCGGGCGGCATTAATTTCGCGGTAGCTTTTGGCCCCTTTTCCAGTTAAGAAAGTGTTAATTATAAATTTAAAAGAACAAAATGCTCTAAATAGCAATTGGGCTATTTCCGGCGGATTGTATTGTAGGGGGAGGGGGGGGGGGGGCTCTATTATCAGGGGGCCTTTTAATATTGCCAAACCCGTGCCTCCTCGCCAAGGCACTGGCTGAGCACCCGGGCCTTATCACTATACTACCAACATAATCCTGTCCATGGTAGTGCCCTTGAGGTCTTAAATCAAAAAAGCTTTCCTAGTCAATAAATCCGGAATAATATTTAGGAATGTTGCGGAGAAAAACTGCTTTCGAAACCTGCGGGGAGGGGGCCATAAGACCCCTGGCTGGGCCACCGCTAATCGCACTTAAAACTGAGGCATGCCGATGCTTGTGGCATTGATGCGAGTCAACATAGTACGTAATTCATCGATCTAAGAGACAATGGAGAGCTTGATTGTCTTGAGAGCGTATGGAAAGTAAAACGCACATAGACCACAGCCATTTGTCTCCTTGGGTCAACCTGTCTTCCCCCCCCCCCAATCTCAGAGATGTGGCTAAGTACCGTCTTGACACCCATGGTGTCAAGAAAGTGCTTATGGTTGCGAGTGAGCAGGGCTAATCAAAGATTACGAGTAAAAATGGCTGGTGGGTGCAAGCAAGGAAATGTTCCGAATTTGGGCAGGCTACCAATAAAAACATATCAGTAACAATAAATCATTAAAGGTCATATATCCTAAGAGCATCCCTGCCCTAAGGGCTGCCTAAAACATAGACAGTTAAGGAATAAGCGGTTGCAATTCATTTACTGTATTGTCCATTTGTTCTGCCTGACGTCTGGATGGGACAGACTTAAATGTAAAGAAAGAAGTCCAGTGGGGGGGGGGGGGCTCGCTTCAAGAAATACCCTCAGTTCTCTAAGTCGGGGACGAGCTCAAATTACCAAGTATGACAAAGGGAGAAAGGTGAGTCTCAAGAAGTGCAGAGACGGTGGTGTGTTAACTTCAGGGAGTGTCCGCCGAGCGACCACGTGCCGAGGGCCAGGCTCAAATCGTCCCAGGTGTTTGAATGACCCCGCAATGAATGACGGAGGACGGCACACAAACTAGATGACCTGAGATGCCTAAAAAAGCATGGCTGAAACCAAAGACCAGAGACGCAGTTAGACGACTAGGCCGTCCAGAGAAGACGGCGGCGAGCCGCGGACGTCAGACTAGGGGAGACCTTTACCGCGGCGCGGCTGGAGACGCCAGAGACGCCTGAGACGGCCGACTCGCACCGCCGGCCGTCGGAGACCACCGCAGCTGTCACTTCGGCTTTCTCCGCCGGCCATTAGCACGGCTCTGGCTGGTGAAAACTGCCTCGGCTCGCCGCCGGCGCCGGGTACGCCGCTGGACAGAAGCTGCTGCCGGCGCCGGGTACGCTGCTGGACAGAAGCTGCTGCCGGCGCCGGGTACGCCGCTGGACGGAGGCTGCTGCCGGCGCCGGGTACGCCGTTGGACAGAGGCTGCTACTGGCGCCGGGTACGCCGCTGGACAGAAGCTGCTACTGGCGCCGGGTACGCCGCTGGACAGAGGCTGCTGCTGGCGCCGGGTACGCCGCTGGACAGAAGCTGCTACTGGCGCCGGGTACGCCGCTGGACGGAGGCTGCTGCTGGCGCCGGTACGCCGCTGGACGGAGGCTGCTGCCGGCGCCGGGTACGCCGCTGGAAAGAGGCTGCTGCTGGCGCCGGGTACGCCGTTGGACAGAAGCTGCTGCCGGCGCCGGGTACGCCGCTGGACGGAGGCTGCTATTGGCGCCGGGTACGCCGCTGGACGGAAGCTGCTACTGGCGTCGGGTACGACGCTAGACAGAAACTGATACTGGCGTCGTGTACGCCGCTGGACGGAGGCTGCTGCTGGCGCCGGGTACGCCGCTGGACAGAGGCTGCTATTGGCGCCGGGTACGCCGCTGGACGGAAGCTGCTGCCGGCGCCGGGTACGCCGCTGGACGGAGGCTGCTACTGGCGTCGGGTACGCCGCTAGACAGAAACTGATACTGGCGCCGTGTACGCCGCTGGATGGAGGCTGCTACTGGCGCCGGGTACGCCGTTGGACGGAAGCTGCTATTGGCGCCGGGTACGCCGCTGGACAGAAGCTGCTACTGGCGCCGGCGGAGGCTACTACTGGCGCCGGGTACGCCGCTGGACAGAAGCTGCTATTGGCGCCGGGTACGCCGCCGGACGGAGGCTGCTTCTGGCGCCGGGTACGCCGCTGGACGGAGACCGGCGCCGAGTACACCGCCGGACGGAGGCCGCCACCGGCGCCGGGCACGCCGCTGGACGGAGACCGGCGCCGAGTACACCGCCGGACGGAGGCCGCCACCGGCGCCGGGCACGCCGCTGGACGGAGGCCGGCTCCGGTACGCCGCCGGACGGAGGCTGCTACTGGCGCCGGGTACACCGCTAGACTTAGGTTGCGGCTGGGCCTGAGGCGGCGGCGGCCATGCCACGCGTCAGTGGTCATACGCGGTGGTATGCAGGTGCGCCGCTGGGAACGCAGAGTGCCGCGGCCCAGATGGAAGTGGGTTAGGTGCCTACATGGCGTAGCACGGGTCCTGGTCAGGGCACCGGGCACGTTCGTGATTGTTACAGACAGCTACTAGCTTCTCGTAATCTGCTGGCACGAATCGACAATAAGTGTTTACGAATACTTAAGTCTGCTCAGCGGTTATATAGCGGTTTGTGGCTGGATAAGTTCGTTTGACTTGAAGCATGGAAAGTAATTCACGCCATTGCATATTCCTTTGTCTCACAGATAACTAGAGCTGTCATCTAAGCCTCGTAAGACCAAGGCATGTAATGATGCAATGCGTCAAGAACAAAAACTCTGTTCTACACGCGACTGTTGCATGATTGTCAGCGACAAGGCTTCAGGGCCTTGCTGTGCATCCGTCCATACCTACGGCGCAGCGCTTTTCGCATGTCGTATCTTGTATCCCGCCTGGTCGCATATCTCACGTCGTGCTCCGGCGTTGCAACGTGGTGAAAGTGATTCCCTGTTGGCAAAAAAGGAAGTCACTGAAGGCAGTAAAGAGACGAATTTACGCAAATGGACTCCTCCAAATTCAAACCCAACATGTGCCTATCATTTTTGATCTAAGTTTTGTGTATTATCACTAATTATCTTATCTAACTGTACCATAAACCTCAATCTCTTGAACAGTCGTGCTTTGCACACCGATTGTTGACGAGCTCCTGATTGCTTCATCCTCACCCCGTACCTTTGTCCTCCTCTGCTTCTCACCCTGGTACGATTGGCGGGTACCGTGGCAGTCGCGGCCGGTACGTTTTGAGAACCAGACGTGTACCGGGTCCACTGCTCGCGGTGCCCGCCCTTCCTGCACGGGTGAGAGGCAAGCGACTACATAGCCTCAGCAGCTGAGTGTTCCGTAAGGCCTCAATGACAGACAGTATCTTTCTCTCTAGTCTTTCCTGTAAACCTCACATTTCGTCCCCCTCCTTGTCCTATTCATATGCTGGCTCAGCCTGTCCACTACACCACCATGCTTGTCCATGCGTATTGTGACGGACAGGAGAAATGCATGTGGTTTAGGGGAATCATCGGCAAACCATTATGCCTACTTTGATTCTAAACTCGGTCTCTTGGTCAGTCGCGCTTGGCACCTCAATGGATGACAAACAGCCGCGTGCAACGGGTGCGTAACCGTTACCATGAGAAGAGCTTGCAATCCAAGCCGCATGCCGTTAGGTCACGGACCAGAATAAAGGCCGTGTGACGAGATAGCACGGTTCAAATTCTGTCCTCCATCTTTTGATGCCTGGCTGGTGTCAAACGAAGGCAATATCTCATTGCCATTGGTATTCTCTCTTTAGTTATCTTTCCAGCATGCCCCTTCTCAAGGTTTACTAGAAAATAATGTTTGAAGATGTTCTGGTAGATTTGTCAGGATTCGCAACGTAAGAGTTTTCTTGAAGAAAAAAAAATCATCTGCACCATGACGGCACCAATCTGTACGTTTTTCCACTCCTATTCGGTGTCGCCACCTTCATGCAGAGCTTACTCATCCATCTTGTAGTTTGTGCAACCAGCTGAAATGCAGTAATGATGGGAAGGTATCGGGGGGGGGGGGGGGGGGGGGGGTGGGGGGGGGGGAGTTGTATCATGTCCAAGTAATATTACGGTGATTTGTTCCAAATCTAGGCAATGGATGGCAGCCTCGAATCCATCAGCTGACGCGCAACAGCTCCCTCTACCTTCCAGTGTTCTTCGGGCGGCATGCGTACACGTGCCTTGGGGTGAGCGCGACAAATAATGTTTTTGCTCATTGTTCAAACTATAGTGCCCGGTGTAAATGTGTGAATGTGAGGGCTTGCAGCATAACTAGACCAATCTAAATGCTGTACTGAGTGGTGGGGAAGTACATCTGTCGGATATGCTGGAAAACCTTTGACGTCTGCTTCCCACGGATGTCAGGGTGGCACACACTTTCTTCCAAAATGGTGGTACATGTTGCATCTGCTGTGCATGGGGTATGTTGCATCAGTGATGCAACGTAACGTCAATATGCCATTGGCTGAGTTACTGTCAATGATTGCCTGGCATGAATGCCCTGACTTATTGTCATCCAGCAAACAAGTCGACAGTTGCATTACCTACGTAGACCCATGATTTCAACCTGGGTAACGAAAACTGAGGTGACAGTAGTCAAACAAAACCGAGGTGACAGTGGTCAAACAAAGATGTGTCACGTTACAGTCACGACGAACACCGAACTAGCACAGCCGCGCGCATTTGGTCTATATGTCGTAACGCAGCCAGCTTGCTCGCGATGCAACTTACTCTATGACAACAATAACATAAGCACAACTTCCCCTGTCGTATGAACAATTCACCCCAGGGTAGCGCAAGAAGTCTCATTTGAAAGGAGGTCATTCAGAAAGTATTTATCAAAACCGGAATCCATGGTCTCTAGAACTTGACCGCAACATATCAAGCTGTAGGTTAGGGCTGTCGTTTGAGACAACAATGCTAGTACTATCCTCACTACTGGGGGCAAACGAGTGATCAGAGAAACAGCTAATGCTCTAATACTAATACTCTCTACTTTTTCCTTTTCGTTGTGGCATCATCCAATTTCGATAACGGCCTGGATAAGGTCGGAAGCATCAGTAAACGCCAGCACAGTTTCGATTCCAGCAGAGCCCAGAGCAGTTTCCATTACCGGAGCAAATGCTGTTAGATGAAGCGAGAAACGACTTTCGGAAGCCGTTTCAATCGCCATTGAGTACCCACGTTCCTCTGAGCTTGATAATAGCTCAGACATGTTTCAGCACGTGTGGGGTCAAATGTCATGCCTCTACGTCATGCTTGCAGTAGGCGTCATCTTAAGCCTCTGCACACACATCAGACACCGACATCTTCGCCCAGTTCAGTGTGCGGCGGGTGAAGGTGTATGCTCAGAATTCGGAGCGAAATCTCTTGACGATACACCTTAATGCATGCCACTTTTATCCCAAGCATGCCTATAGGTGGAGATGGCACTTCGGGGTTTTGTATTGATGGCATAGTCAAATGCACATCACAGACACACCGCAGTGCAAAAGCCAGAAAACCACATGGTTATGCGGTCTGAATGAACGCAGAAGCCGCGATGTGATCAATGCACCGTCCAGTGCTCTTGAGCGTTGATGTTCATGTCTCACGTATTTGTATGGTCAAGTTTCCCAGAGGAGCTGATTCACCTGTTAGAGAGATAACTGCGGACGGAGGATTCTTCACATATGACGACCAGGTCAATGCATTCACTATCCAATTTAGGGTGTTTGTTTGCTTCCGCAGCTGGGTTCCACTATTCGCGACACGCAAACACCGCGCCATTACCGACAAAGCCGTTTTGAACTGCTCAACTATGCGTTGGAAACCGTCGGTAATGGCGCGTGTCAGTCACGAGCGTTCTGCCGTAAAATGGCGGCCGCCTGTACCCGCCGTCTTGCATCCGTGTCTACCAGCTGCATATACCGCCTGTATCCGCCGTCTCGCATCCGTGTCTGACAGCTGCATATACCGCCTGTACCCGCCGTCTCGCATCCGTGTTTGCCAGCTGCATATACCGCCTGCACCCGCCGTCTCGCATCCGTGTCTGACAGCTGCATATACCACATGCGGATGAAAACGCTGAATAATGCCAGGCCGTGGTCTGCTTCTCGAAAGCACCAATCATCTGATTTTCTGCTGACGTCACTGAGCTCGTGCAGGCTCACGGTGTATGCCTCTGACGTCCCTTTTCCAGCCGGGGCATCGTTTGTTGCTATCGCCAATTTATCCGGGGCCAGCGCAGGTTAAAACGAGCCAACATTTAAGCATTGACGGTTTTTTGATAAAGACTTTGCCGCTTATCGACCCGCCGACGTTCAAGACAATATTACGTTGTGTCATGAGGATCACCCGATGTTCTGGTTTGTTTTTCCTGTGACAATAAAGACAGTTTATATATCACATGAAAAACGGGTGCAATGAACAGATCATGGAGCATTCAACCATTGGGCTCACCGTTCACATCGCGCAATTATTTTACCTTCATGCCAATGTTTAGCTGCCGAAATTGCTCGCCAATCGCCGAAATTGAATGCACATATTCCAGTTGGTATGGCTGTATTCCAAAGCAGCAACCGAAGCGCTGAAAAGCGTGACGCATTGCTGAAAACATCCAGGTGTTGCCAACGCCGACAACTGCCGGCCGCTGGCAGTGCCACGATTGATCGGGGTTTGGTTACATCTGCGGTTATGCATGTGATGTTTTAGTTATAAATGCAGCCGAGTAGGAGTGAAAAATGTGTCGATGCATGAGCATTTAGAATTCGCAATTCTTACTCTAAAAGCCATTGATCTTCAATATACCAAAAGGTAATGACCTTTGTGCCCCGTTGTCAAGCAACTTGTCGCATTCAGCGGCACCATTCGCCCCGTGACCATGAACACAGCCTATAACGTCGAAATTTGGTAATGTTACGAATGTTTGCTTGATATGGCCATTTAACGAGTGGCATACTGCAGGCCGATCGTCATCAGTGTACGAGCTGTCAAGGGACAGCTCCCGCATTATCATACTTAGCGCTGGCTGCCGGCGCTGTGGTAGCGGAGTTCTGTAACTGTATCCCTGTCTCCGCTCATGCAGTCGTAGCCTGGTACGACGGGCGTAATTTGCCTGTGTTATGTCCACAGTCTCTACATACCCAGTATTGCGTCCCTTCCGATTGTTCCTTGATTTTCGTCGGATATTGCATGAATTTTTGTTGCCCAGCCGACAGTTTCCGTGAATCTCCCAAGCTTTTCAATTGGGCCGCGCACTGCCCCGGGTTCGCTGACCCCATCAGCTGAGTATAGCAGTGACAGCCAATCAGAACGGGTCTGTAGCGGGTCAGAGCTGGCCATCTCGTGCATCAGCAATCCTGGGACATCTACGGAGCTTCCGGCACCATATGTTTGACATGCCGATTGCGATCGACAGATGCATAATGCACGAGTGTCTCTAGTACCTGGAATGCGTCAAACGGGACGGATGGAGGCCGTAGCTCATGGTCTTTACTGGATGCATTCGTGCGCGCAACACGACCCAAGCGTGACAAGATAACACAGCACCTCAGCAACACCTCATCATGGCAACACCAGACCACGGAAACTCGACACCACACCATTGTAAACCGCGTTGGCAGTGTTCGACGACACTTAATCAACTTGCCGCTATCTGTTGTCAAGTCCATCTGTACAACCGGCGGCACAGTGCCGTACCTGACACTAAGCAACCTGGCCCACGTGCGTCTGACCGGTCCCTACAGACTGCGTCTCACCCGGCCCATAGGAGCGGTGTCCGACCAGCTCCAGCTGACGTGTCTCTGATCCAGCTCAGCTGGCGTGTGTCTGGTCCAGCTCGGATGACGTGTGTCTAATCCAGCTCAGATGACGTGTCTGATCTAGCTCAGCTGTCTGATTTAGCCCAGCTGGCGTCTGTCTGATCCAGCTCAGCTGACGTGTCCAATCCAGCTCAGTTGACGTGTGTCTGTTCCAGCTCAGCTGACTTGTGTTTAATCCAGATACGCTAAGGTGTCTGATCCAGTTCAGCTGGCGTGTGTCTGATCCAGCTCAGATGACCTGTCTGATCCAGCTCAGATGACATGTGTCTGACCCAGCCCAGCTTGCGTCTGACTGATAGCAGTCTCAACTGACGTGTGTCAGACCCAACTCAGCTGACACCTGTCTGACCAGCACCAGCTGACAGGGTGTCTGACTGGCCGCCGCTGCCACGCGCGCCGGAGCTGGCGAGCGGAGAGCCCAGACCCGGACCCGGCCAGCCGGAGCAGCGCACTGGAGCGGCCCGCCAGCCCGGCGCCGCGCCGTTCCGGTCTGGCCGGCCGCCGGTGCCGCCGCTGCGCTGCTCCCCTCCGGTCACACGCAGCCCGAGACGCCCGCCGGACCATGCGGCGACTGACCGCCGCCGCCCTCCGCAGCCAGCGCGTCCGGCCCAGCGCGACAGGAGGCACACGAGCCCCGTGCGTGTATTGTAACGCGGGGAGATGTGGAGCTCTCGGAGCTCCTTGTCTGCACAGCAATACAGGTCGCATGCCATCGACGTCACTCTGATAAAACCGTCACGGCGTGCGACACAAATGGGCGGTGATGTTGCCGGGTCGGACGCGGCCGTCTGTCACCGGTCCGTTTTGTTGAGGTACTGCACGAACAGCGTGGCCACGCTTCCCGGCTGGGCAGGGTGCGTCTTGATGTAGGAGACGAACTGGCGGCGGGCGCGGCTGAGCTGCGCCAGGGTCAGCTGCGCCGACACCGTGTACCGCTCCGGGGTCATGGGCAGGCTCAGCCTGTCACCCTCCACGGCCGCCTGCTGACCCGCCATGATGGCCTGCGGACAGGGCGTCGGTCAGCGGTGACCCGGTCGCCGCCACCACGCGGAGCGGAGCCGGCTCAGACTGCCACGCATGGCCGCCGAGCGCTGAGGACCGACGCGTGAACGGCGAGACATTACGGAAACCGCGCACAGCCAGCGACGGCGACCCCGGGCACGCATCATAGCGCGGAGCTACAGACCAGAGGCCGGGCTCTTAGCCGCTGCGGAAGCAGCTGGGCACGTCACCTTATGACAAACCGACATGAAAACGCACAACGCTAATGCTTGCCGCAACATAATTTTAAACGGCTGATCTAGCGGTGGCCATTGCTAGGCCTGAGCGGTGCGGCAACAGCCCAGGGCCGGGGAGACTCCGCTGCGCGGGGGTGACACCGGGGCGGAGGCTGGCCGTCAGAGCACCGCGGTCTCACGTGGCTCGGCCCTCGCTCGCTGGCCGTCGGAGCACCGCGGTCTCATGTGGCTCAGCCCCCGCTCGCTGGCCGTCGGAGCACCGCGGTTTCACGTGGCTCGGCCCCCGCTCGCTGGCCGTCGGAGCACCGCGGTCTCACGTGGCTCGGCCCCCGCTCGCTGGCCGTCGGAGCACCGCGGTCTCACGTGGCTCGGCCCCCGCTCCTTGGCTCACCTTCACCACCTCTTGCGTCTGGCGGTCCAGGTCGAACAGGAAGTTGGTGGGCGCCAGCAAGGGCTGCAATATCGCAAATGCAATAATGAATTGAAGCATCTTTTTCGGAACGGCCAAGTGTTAACACCAGAGTGACGGCAGTGTGGTGTTACGCACAACGCGTTACACCCACAGCACGTATGCATGCCAGGTAGGTGTATCGGGAGCGCTTCAGGTATACACAAGAGGCCGACGAGACAAACCAACACCACAGCCGGACCGGACCGTCTGCGGGCAGCGGCCTGCAAGGACGGCCAGGTACACGCACGTTCTGTGTGGACTGGTTGGGCCGCGGCGCCGGGGCGTCCAGCAGAGCGCGCAGGACGTCCGCGCAGGGCGTGGGCTCGTCCGGCTGCACGGTTAGCAGCGGGCTGTCCCAGCGGTGGCGGCTGTCCGGCTCCTCGTACCGCGCCAGCAGCGCGTCAAAGCAGGCCCGGCCGTACCTGTGGCGACGCGCGGCGCGTCACCGGACGGGCCGGACGGCGGCGAGGGGCGGTCCAGAGGGCAGCACTAGCCACGGGCAGGTGCGCAAGCAAGAGCGGCGCGAACTTTGCATCAAGTACATCCGCAGGACAATTCAGTACTAAAAAAGTTCAGTTTGTCTGCTTATAGACTGCTTTCAAATAGCCTGCCTGGGTAGGCATCCAGGAATGGTCTGACTGGAGACTTCATACCCCTATACCCTGGATACCCCTGACACCCTTGAGCCTCTGAGCCAGACACGGACCCAGGGTTTCGCCAAATGAGGGTGCAAATTGGCTCCCGGGAACCTACGACCTGAGACATTACGCAGGGTCAAGTAGGTTGTTCTTCGTATCGAAATTAGCGATTTTTTTCACCCGCAAGGGATCCCAATGTTACCTCAACAGTAGCCTATTGGCCGATCCACTAGATTTAGGCGCACAAAAAAGCTAGTAAAAAGCTCGTCCATCATTGTACTTAAATTTATCCATGCACCCACCACAAACAAGCTCAGACGCCTAGCAAAGAAGTCGCCCCCGAAGGCCTGGGAGACCACTTACACCTCGCCCGCTTGTGCGAATTCACTACCCCCTCGTTCCGGCAACGCCTCGTCCAGCTGGTCTACGCATCAGCCAGGATGACGCCAGGACAAGGCGGGGTGACGCACCTCTCCGACACGGGGCGCGCCAGGTCCCGCTGCCACGCCTCCTCGGCGCTGATGGTGCAGTGCAGGGTCACCTGCGGCGTCCGGCAGTTCTTGCTGATGCAGAACAGCTCGTATCTGTACCCCTTGATGTAGTTGAGGCCTGTCCAGGATCACTATGTCATCCTTTGATATTTGCCTGAGGAGAACATTTTGGTATCGTGGATGGAATAATTGTTGGGGCTACTGTCCCCATCTGGTGTAATAATATGCATACAACGCTTCAGCCAGTTAACCCTCCGGTTGGCGTGAGGTGTTCTGAGCTCTGGAGAAGGACTGGATGATATTTGGCTTCCATGTGCGAGTCACATCCCCGAATTCTCTTAATAGAACTGATGGGATTTGAATCAGGGTCTTGCAAATGAGAGTGCAGTACTCTTGTCCCTTTCAATTATCCATGTTTCATTTCATAATGCTACAGACCTCGCTAGTGGCATTACACCCAGGGCTATGTCAGCAACGGGACCGTAGGGGCTGAGTGGTAAGTGGGCTCGGCTACCACGTGAGGGTCAAGGTTCCAGTCTCAGTTGCGCCATGGTTCCTCAGCCTTAATATTGCCACTGCCGTTTCTGGCTTTCCATAACGGGTGCGCGACAGCGTGCGTTGCGTTTCCTTTCAACAAAAAAATGTCAGCTGCAGAGCATAGTTAGCCTAAAATATCAAGCTCTTACTTTAACCCAGATTTTTAATTGGGTGTATTAATGAAACAACTACGGATACATACAGAGCCCATGTTAAGCGATGTTTTTTCCTGGGTCCAGATCCCACCACTGGACCATAACATCCCAGGTTCAATGCAAAACTGTGTGGCATGTAAGTGTATGGTAATGCTTGACACAGTCTGTCCTACCCTGACCTCACCTGACCTTTGGTGTGACCTCTGCCACTGGCTCTAGGCCACCCAGTCAGCCACAAAAAGTGAACATTTAAAGTAACTCAAACACACCCCCTCACCACTAGATGTATTTCAAGAGATGTGTCTCAAACCCACTATGCTGATGAGATGGACTGCCATGATTGGCATGGAGGGTGATACACAATATTACAGATCTCACCAGACTCTGACAGCTCGGGCTGCATCCCATGCTGTACACACTACCACATCCTTATAAGCTTGTGCATTAACTCCACCCTAAAAATGAGCCCATCTTCAATTCCAAGTAAAATACAGCATGTGCAAGCAACACCATGCTTATTCCTCTTTTTGCCTGCCTTCTATCCAAAGCAATAGATGAAAAAATGTGTATTTTCCATGTTCATCAGTGAAGAATGATTACATCATAGGTAAAGCCTTAATCCATTTCTTACCTAACAACATCACCTTTCATTGCTGCACGCACATCCTTCTCGACTTGTGGTGCTGGGAAATAAGAGGAGTCATAGTTTGTATCCTTACTTACATTGTCTGCACCCTAGATACCTAATAACACAACATTTTAGTCACAACATTACTGGCTGTAATGCTGCATGCAGCAAAACAACGGATATTGAAGCATGCCAAGAGCTAACCATTTTAGCCAGTATTGCAGTGTTGTGCATGCATACATAAGTCATGAAATTTATGTCTCATAATACTATGGCCCAGTCCTGTTTTGATGCTATTAAAAATCATAAAAACACAAATAGTAAAAACAACCAAAACCTACTGCCATCCTATCTCCACCAGGCCTCCAACAGAAGTTAGAATGCAAAAGTGCAGTGGTCAAATAAATATCAGTACCTAAGTCTAAAATAACAGGAGATAATGAAATGGTAACTTGAACAGTTTGCAAAAAACATCTGTTGCACCAAACATACATGGCAGAGCAGCAAAATCAAAGGATGTTACTGGAAGGTTTATTGATGTATGATGCATGCATGACATTGGAAGTGCAAAGAAAAAATATTGGAGCAAAGTTTAACAATCATTTGTACCTGAGGCTCCATTGGCAAACATAGACTATACCAACTTACATGAGTATGTGGAGTCCTTGGTAGAAATGTAATCATGCTCACATATGATCACAACTTTTCCCTTAAAAGACTCTTTCATATAACTCGACAAGTCTGAACATCTTTGTGATTTGCCCGATGCAGGGAAGCCAGTTATTACGACGAGGGGCATTTTTACTGTTACTAACGAAACACACACATTATCTGTACGTTGATCTAAATCCGACACACCCCGCGCAGCACGCACAGGGAAACCGATGCATTGATCAGGTGCATAACAAATTCTCCCCACATCCAAACCAGCGGTAACGTAGAACAAGGCCGTAGGTGTCAAAAAGCATATAACGTGTATTCGAGTCGTATATGCTGTCGACCGAATGGGCCACAAAACAGAAACAGCGGTGCTTCTCTTTTGTATCGCATGCGCCATTACGACTTCTAAGCAATACAGGTGCTCACCACTAAACTAGAAGGCTCTCAGTCCTGCAATTTGATTGGTTCAGCTGCATGACGTTTAACCACTTTTATCAGAATGATTTTAAAACGCTGTGTTTCTAAAAACAAAAATATTATGTGAGCTTTTCTATAGTTTAAGAGCTTGTAATAAGTGACTCTCAAATGCAAGCATAGAGGAAGATTTAAGCTCTATATTCACAAACTAATTCATATGACATCATAAATGTGGACACATGTTCAGCACTCACAGCGATAAAAACAGCAAATCAGCTTGGACTAACAGGCTTGTAAACTACCGCAGAGCACTTACTCCGCCCGATATTCATCGACCTTGTGCTTATCCGGGATGCTTCGTGAATAGGAGTAGTTCCCGCTGAGGTGGAGGGGTCGTGGGCGGGGCGAAGTTGGCCCCTTTGTGCTCCTTGTGATCAGCAGCTGGGTAGGATGGTCAGGTCGTAGTTGTGCTTTCCGTCCTTTTCTGTCTTCATAGGCGCACATTAAAAACAGGATGTCATTTTTGAAGAACCTGAAAAGCTTGTTTTCCCCTGGGGAGGGCGCATCAAAAAAGCGCCGCGTTCTCAATAATGTTAAGGTCGAAATTAACCCGGAGGAAGTCTGGGAACTACAAGGTGAAATAGGTGATGGGGCATTCGGTAAGGTGTACAAGGTTAGTACATTGTAGGTGGAAGCAGTGAGACTGGCCATGTGGGACGTGTAACATACCCAGTGGTGGCCCGCTGGAGGGTGAATGCTGCATGGTGGCAAGCTGTGGTACCTGGTGAGAACACCATTAGAATTTTGGTTGTTTAACTGCTGAAATATGCTTAGTTATCCAACAATCTAATCCAAATTCCCTCTGTATTATCTGCCTGTGCTGGTTGCTTTGTGTTTTGCAGCTGTGCCATGGTAGAGAAAGGTGTGAAGGTCATTTGCCCATTTGATAACCAGTAAATATTTTGAACCCATTCCTATTTTGCATGTGGCCAATGAGGTGTGTGCAGTTATTTGCATTCTTTTGTGAGGACCTCATGCTGGTTGGCCCCAAGCTGGGTTTCTCCTATTTTTATAGAATGTTGCATAAATTGGGAAAAGGTGAGGCATGAAATGAAGTTGGGCGGGGTCCGTTATTTCCAGGCCACAGTCTATGCTACTCAAATGAAGAGTGATTTGACACATGGGTCAACAATTGAAGCTTGATTATTTGTTTCTTGAAGGGAAGTAGCCTAAGGCTGTGAAAAACACGTTTAGTTGTCATTGAGCTGTTAGAGCCTTGGCTTATTCTTAACCTCCCATCTCAGAATCATTATACAGATTGCATGTCCCTGAGTAAAATGCTGGTAAAATAGCAGTTGGTTTGCTAGATCAGAACTTTGTGCTTTAATGTATGTTGCTACTACAAAGTGATGGACACCATCATGCATGAAATAAGTTATCAGGTGAGCCCAGATAAGGCCAAAAGCATTGATTCTATTAGGAAAATGTTAAGTCATTGGCTCTATAAAGCAACTGTAACTGCAAGATTTCAGCTTCTCATGAGCTGCTATATTCCCCATGAGCTTTTGTATAAACCCAGGTGACCAACAGTCCGCTGTGTAGTTGGCAATGTTTGAATACATACTCCCAATATTTGAGGCTGTGCATATTTCACAGGCAGCTCTCATTATTGTAATGCACCAAAAGTGATAGGCATGCCAATCTCTAAAACAACTTAACATGTGCTCAGGTGGGGGTTCAAATTGATCCCAGAAGGTTTTTCCGGAATGGTTTCCGAACGGCGCGGCACAGGCACAATAAATTTGCATAGCTGTAGACAATTGAATAGCAGCTCATTTGGCGCCAAAAATTATTATGTACCTTGTGAGGTCGCTAACCTATGGCAGGTCAAATTCAGGCCACGGTTTCAGCAATGTCAATTTCTAGGAAATTGTTCAATCTGATGCAACAGTTGAGTGTTAGATGAAGCCATACATCTCTGAGATGCTTTTTTAGACAAAAAGCCATTGAATGAGCAAATCATGTTGACCTAAGGTCAGGTATAAAAGTCAGACCAAGGCCAAAGCCAAACTGTTTTATTACTCCAGGGCTTGCTGCATGGGATTGTTTCTGGTGCTCATTTCAAATTTATTGATAGCAGGAACTGCATTATACATCCTCCATAGACTTTTTAGAGGTCAGAAAAGGTCATTGACCTATAATGACCCAGGCCAACATTTTGTTTGTAAAAACATGCTGCCTAGTGTAATCTTTGTTGCCTATTCCAATGAAAAAGTCTGAGCAATCTTGTATGATTTTGGTCACCATGACCTTCAAAAGGTCAAACAAGGTCACTGACCTTAACTGAGCATGTGGCCTTTTGCCTAGAAACAGTTATCTAGGTTCTGGAGGCACCTTGGAGACCAATCTGGAATTTTACCTTGTTTGATCTTATTTGACCCAAAGGGCATGACCTAGGAACTTCAAACTTTGAACTATATGAGTTCACATACAGGTCAAATCACCCTGTAAATTTGGTGCCCCTAGCTCTCTTAGTTCCCGAGATCTCGGTTGGGGGTCAAATTGACCCCCCACACAAACAAAGGGTATCTAGCTGGCCACCCGGGTGCGTGTTAAAGCATCTGAGTGGAAAGGCCACTACCTACAAGACAAGCAGAGACCCTGCAGGGAGTTAGGGGATGAAGAAGCCTTCAGTCCTTTTTAAGATGTGATTTCAGTTTTTGTATCATTGCAAAAAGCAATGTTATTTTGCAGAAGGGGCTGGGAACATTTGCTATCTTGCCCTCATGTTCCTGTTTCCATTTTCCCTGATGGAAGTTTAAAGTGCATACATGAGTTTGCCTTGGTGCTAAAACTATATTTTCCCCAGTTCAAAACTGTCAGAAAGCATGTCCTAGCATCTCAAGTGCACCAGTTAGGCACATCTACCATTTACACTTCATGTGTTGTGTGCCTGTGTATTTAAAATTGTGTGGTATACTTTTGCAGATGGGTCAAAGACTTCTGACTTTCCATTGCACAAACTATGTCATTGTCCAGTTTTGCTCATATGATGCATACCTAGACCCCACTTTCAGAAGGACTGGTCCTTTGATTTGTAATGTAGTCTCAATCCCCAAATGTGTTAAACATGTGGTTTAGTTCACACAATCACAACATAGTGAGTGTGGTCAACAGCCTTACCATCATACTCGAAGTCTCTAATAGGGCCCGATATGTTTGTGCATACACTTCTGTTACATGTAGCTGGTGCTGTTTGGTATGATCTGGTGTTTGTTGGCTGCCCAGAAAAACCAGTGATATGTGTGGTGCTGCCTCAGGCCCAGTGCTGTCACTTTGGTTTGGTGATGACCCAGTGTGACCAGTGGCTGTGTGATGCTGCCTCAGGCCCAGTGCTGTCACTGGTTTGCTGATGGCCCAGTGTGACCAGTGACTCTGTGATGCTGCCTCAGGCCCAGCACCGTCACTCTGGTCTGTTGATGACCCAGTGTGACCAGTGACTGTGTGATGCTGCCTCAGGCCCAGTGCTGTCGCTGGTTTGCTGATGGCCCAGTGTGACCAGTGACTCTGTGATGCTGCCTCAAGCCCAGCACCATCACTCTGGTCTGGTGATGACCCACTGTGACCAGTGACTATGTGATGCTGTCTCAGGCCCAGCACCGTCACTCTGGTCTGGTGACGGCCGCCAAAGTCTGTGAGATGAGCGAAGATGACGAGCTCGAGGGCTTTATGGTGGAGATCGACATCCTCAGTGAGATGCGCCACAAGAACGTCGTCCGCCTCATCGACGCGTACCTTTTGAAGAAGCATCTCTGGGTGGGTGCTGCTGCTGCTGTTTGTGCCAGTTATCTGACAATCTGACAGTGTGCTAGGTCTGCCATTGGGAGGAACAAGCCAAGGGTTTTTGCATGGCAACGGTTTGGTGGTCTGTCACCTTAATCTTGGGTGCCTCTTCGAGATCCGGGTTGGTGCAGGACGCGTCCATCTTCCTCATGTGCGAAAAACAACGGACGAATTTCTTCTGTAAAAGATTCGTCGTTTATTACTATATCATGTCCGAGCTGTTCCCTGCGCCTCGCAGATGCTGCTGGAGTTCTGTGACGGCGGCGCGGTGGACTCGATCATGGTGGAGCTGGACCGGGGCCTGAAGGAGCCGCAGATCGCCTATATCGCTCGCGGCATGGTGGAAGGTCTTGAATACCTTCACAACAACAACGTCATCCACCGCGACATCAAGGCCGGCAATGTGCTGCTCACCACCGACGGCGGCGTCAAGCTCAGTCAGTACTGCCACCGGCTTTCTTTCGCGGTCCGAACGTTTCCAGACCCCATGTGCACCGCCGCAAGTCCTTGATGCCGCCCCCTCGGCCAGGCATCGCTCGCTCTCGTCGAGCCGCAATCTTGTGACGTATCGTAAGCCGTGACACCCGCTGCGTGTGCGCTCTGACTTTTGGCCGTTCCGTCCGGTGTGGCGGCCTGTGCCCCACGCGGCTGACGGGCGCTGAGCGCCGCTGCGTCTGACGGTCGCCGTCTGTCGCTCCGGCAGCCGACTTCGGCGTTTCGGCCAAGAACAAGCACAACGCTCAGAAGCGCACCACGTTCATCGGCACGCCGTACTGGATGGCGCCCGAGGTGATCGTGTGCGAGACGTCGCCCACCGAGACGTACGACCACAAGTCGGACGTCTGGTCGCTGGGCATCACCATGATCGAGTTCGCGCAGAAGGTGAGTGGGCGCGGCGGTCAGCGTCGCGCGCGCCCGTGCCGACCCCGGCGGCGGCGGCGGCGGCTGGCAATACAGCGATGTGGGTGGACGTGAGCAGCGGCGGCCTCCGGCCCCGACCCCGGCGCGCCCCGCTGACGCCTGAGGCCGCCGGTCTGTCCGTCAGGAGCCGCCCTACAACGAGCTGAACCCGGTGCGCGCCATGCTGCGGATACAGAAGTACGACCCGCCCGCGCTGGACCGGCCCAGCCAGTGGAGCAAGGAGTTCAGCGCTTTCATCGGCGCCTGTCTCAAGAAGGCGCCCGCCGGCCGGCCCGACGCCGCAGACCTGCTGCAGGTACGGCTATGGGGTCTATGGCTACACGGCCTGTAGGGCTGCAGGGTCTGCCCGACTACAGGGCCTGTCCCAGGTACAGGGTCTGTCCTAGGTACAGGGTCTGCCCCATCAGTACAGGTCTGTCCTAGGTACAGGGTCTGCCCCATGTACAGGGGCCGCCCTGGGTACACGGTCTGTCCTAGGTACAGGGTCCGTCCCATGTACAGGGGCTGCCCTGGGTACAGGGGCTGCCCTGGGTACAGGGGCTGCCCTGGGTACAGGGTCTGTTCCAGGTACAGGGTCTGTTCCATGTACAGGGACTGCCCTGGGTACAAGTTTTGTCATGGGTAGAGAGTTTGGCCCGGACGCAGGGTCTGTCCTAAGTACAGGGTCTGACTCGGCGTCTTTGTAGGGAACAGGCTGTTCCTCTGCTTCCATCATGCTCGAGTGTACCGATCCTGTCCGTAAATCTGTTTCCTCGTACCCTGTTACGGTGTGCTGTGCCAGACACCGGTCCCCTCCCGTCCTCTGGCCTCTCGGTGAGATCGCGCATCTTGCCACAAGACACCCCCTGAAAATATAGCCCCGCACGACCGATGAAATGTCGCTGACTGCCGCTGAAAACTGCCGATACATATGACAGTGGCTGTAAAGTAAAACTGCCCGAAGAGGGCATCCCGACCAGGCAAGGCCGTGCGGTGCTGAGCCCCCAGCACTTTGGTGTGTGACTGCTGCATTAAGTGTTGATGAGCGTCTCGATAGCAGCAGGCTGGATAACGCGGACGTTCGGAGCGAGGCGAGCTGTGTGAAGCGCGGAGCAGGTCCGGTTACGTGCCCACGCAGTGCCGCGGGCCCTGCACTGTCACGTGACCTGGCCGCGTGGCCGGGCGAACGGCGGGCGTGCCCGCACATATCCAATAACAAGCCACAATGGACGCGCAGCTGGCCTGGCCTGCCGCCGCGCCGTCCAAACAGGGCGTTTGTGTTGCCAGTAACATCACTGCACGTGTCCAAGCAGAGTTTTGAACAGAAACAACAATACATCGTATTGTTACACTCCAGAGTTGAGACACCACTCAACCGGATGTTACATTAACATCGCGCCCCACACTGTCGGCTGTCCTCAGCTGTGACTCCAACCCACGTGAGGGACGTCCAGACGCGTGCTAGGCTCAGTTTTCTGTGGGCCGCCACCTACATGTGCCGTGACCATCTGCTGTCACGTGTGCGGGCCTCCGTCGAGAGCCCCACACGGCCGGCGGTGTGCGGCGCCACAGCCGGCCGGCCGCTCCCGACCCCTCCGGCCGGCACCGGCCAGCCGCCGCGCACCTCCGGCTCCAGATAGCCGCTATCTGCCGCCGGAGGTGCTATCTGCCGCCGGTGGGACATCAGCTTGCGGCTGGCTAGATATCACTCGGCTGGTAATCCTCGGCGAGTCGAGGCCGGCCGCAGGTGTCGCTGTCTTGCGAGTAAAAGTAGCGCGTGGGGGTATCCACGGGTGCACACGGTTTCGATAAGGCGCTATTGGGGTACCATTCTTTGCGCTGCAGAGCGGGTGCTGCATGCATTGCAGGAAATTTGGCGAGGCAAGGCAGGCGTGGAAGATATCGCGTGCGGACGGGCCCCGTATTTTGCTCTTTAGGAAACACGGGCCATGCAGAGACACAGCGTGGCCAGGCAGCGGCGCCCCGACCTTGCCCTCTGACATGGACACGGCCGCGCCGGAGGGCATGACCTGCGGCGCGACTGGCGCTCGGCACGCGTGCTGGGCGACCGAGGCGGCCGCCACGACGCCGGCGCTGGCCGTCGTCGGACGAAACGTGGCCAGCATCCGGAAATAACAGGAGGCGCTCACTGTGGCACATGAGCGGGATTCATATCTGGCGCGATTATCGTCACGTTCTCGTTTGCTAGAAATGTGTGGGATCGCCCTGACGTGCCTCCATAATTAAGCAATGGGAAGCGCCGTGCGCCTTACCTCGCCCGCGTCCGCCGTCGCCCGCGCCGTCACGCTCTGCTGATGTCGAGGCCGGCGCAGTCTCACAGATCAGCGTTTGTGGCGGAAAAGGGAAATATTGGACCGTTCGTGGTTATTAGTCCGACCGTGCAGCCGCGAGAATAGGTCACGTGCAGGGACGTGTCTCGGCCTGCGTATGTCACCCTCGCGCCGTCGGTTTCTCGGTGCTAAGTCTGAGTCGCACTCGACTGTACTACGGTTTCTTTAGGGGATTACTGGCGTGGATGTACATAGTGTCCCAAAAGTAAGAGAATCTCACATATATTGAAAAAGTGTACTTGTCGCGTGCGGATGTGAAAGATTTGTCATGCAGTGAGAAAAGGCCCGCATTTGTCTCACCGCTCCTCTTTACGGATCAATGGCATAAGTTGTTAATAGTGTGCCTATACATGTATTGGTCTCACAGCAGTGGTGTAGCCTAGGATTGAGCCAGCAGTGGGCCAAATGGAGCATAGAGACCTTTCAGTTAAGGGGCCTCCCACATCGTCACTACAGGGGTCCTGTTTTTCTATTGGTGACTGCCTTATACACAGGATCTTATTTTGAAGCCTTGGGAGCCCGTTTCCGATGTTTGAGAATCGCTTCTGGTGTCTTAAGCTGTCGTGAAGTGCGGGACCTTCGGCCTTAGAAAAGCCCGACCACCTTCAAAGAATGGGGGAAAGCGATCATACAAAATCTCCCCGTCCCGTAAGTATAAGCGGTTCTGTGTGGAAACTTATCTTCAAACACAGTCGTACTCATTAAGTCCAAAAGCCCTTTATGTTAAAGTTCGACATAAACGCATCTAGTTAAACGGGATGTCGAAGGTGGTAAAAATAATTAAAATGCCAATAAAATAGGACAGAAACAAATAAATCCATTCTAAACCTGGCCGGCCGTTTCTCAGCACTGGCTGTCTGTGTCTCGCATAGCTGAAAATCGTAAATATAATGTCGCAATAGAATAGCATGCCCAAATCACACCCATCTCCATGGTGAAGTGTCACTGAGTGATCAATCACTTCGCACGTCGCCTTCAAGCCTGCGAGCAGCGACGTAGCTCACACATATCACGTGAAGTTCAGTAATGGAGAAATGAACGAGCAGATGCAAAACGTAAGCCTCGTGATTTGCCATGATTCGGACAACAAATGACCAATGTTATAACGATGTCCATCAAAAAGCATATTTGCTGGAACTGGTGCTGTGCGCGCTCTCACGTTTCGGAAATCCTGTAGGCAACAAGGCTTTGCATTTCTCATGGACAGTGTATGTATCTGTTTGTTCTCATGCTGATCATCTCATTGCGCGGAGAGGCGAGCAGGCGTGACTATCCAGAGACGAAGTAGTGTGCTGGCCAAAGCATGCCATTTGTGCCTAGAGCAGGCGCAGACTTCTCCCCAGTTGAACGATGCAGTGTAAGTGTACCATGCTGAGCTCACTGCACTGCGGCAGAGCCCGCTGATTTCTCCGGGAGAGCGGCACAGGTCCGGCTGACGGAGGGGGAGGGGGTCCGGTGCCGAGGGCCCGGCGCCGGTCATTGCCTCAGCGTCACCCCGACGCACCGTGAGCTTCCACGCCCGCCCGGTCCCCTTTCAAACCGGGATCAAATGGCGTGAAATGAGGAGCGTGGTCCAGGGGCGGGGCGGCTGGCCGGCCAGGGTCCAGCCGGATGTGGGGAACACAGGCTGCGGCGTTGGAATCGGACACCGGGCATTGGAGTAGATGATCAGCCTTGCAGTTACATGGCTGCTTCATGCTTACCCGCGCATTATTCACCGTAAAGCCTTCTACGTCAAGCTGTACTTACGTCACGAACGACCGATTGCGCGTGGTTATGTGTTTGCCAGAAAGCCATGGGTTCAAGGCCATCATTGCTTATATCAGCAGCATACACGGATAAGAGAATGATGCTGACAGGTCAATCATAATGCCGACCAGTTATGCGCCCAGAGATCTCGTTTGAGTACTATTTGCCAGCTGTTAACGTCGCCAGCTATCATAGCTCAAATTCAACTTAGGACATTTATCTATGATAGCATCAAAATGAAGCTTACATGCCTGAAAGTCGTGAGAACTGCGCGTTGTGAATGTCAATGGAAACAGGAAATGGGTGTCCTAGTGCTAAGAGTGCGTAACGGACTTGTAGCAAATGGCACTGGGCCATTTTTCGATACGTTGTAGCTAAAACTCGCTCATGTGGTTAACGTGACCTGACAAAGACCTCAGACTGTCATTTTTCGTTAGAAACCAGTGCGGTATAAAACAGTGGAACATTAATGAGACCGTAGTGCAAGTATTTCCGCAGCTGCGGTCATTAGTGTTAAGGAGCTGACGACTTTTGCCGCTCTTCCAAGCGCTCAGTGTGCGTAAATGGACTTCTGGGTTCCTGAGCTGACTTGGGTATGCTTTTGATCTGGTGGGATCGCGTGAAATAAAGATAATATATCTGAAAGGATTGCGAACCTCATTTGTCAACATTTTGCATTAGATACCAATCCGAGAGATTTTGGGTCATACGCTTCTGTTGTCTTCTGTCGCTTGTCTGTTATCGCAAAACAACTGGATTTGAAACAGAAACCCCCGTGACCTGTGGATGAAGACGATTGGGTCTAGAGCTGAAACAGTGAATGTGGCGCGATGATGTTTTCCCGATCCGGCCGGCCACTCAACGGCGATGTTGTCACGTGCTCGGCATCCGTTGCGGCGTGGTGTGCTCGGTGGGCGGTGCGCGGGCCGTCAGTCGCTGCTGCTGCTCCGCAGATGCCGTTCATCGACCGCACGCTGGACAACAAGCCGGTCCGGGAGCTGCTGCTCGAGTACAAGGCAGACGTCGACGAGGGCTTCGAGGATGCCGCCGAGGAGGTGGGCCTCCGCTCCACGGCATTCGCCGGCCTGACCCAGCTCCGTTGGCCCGTCACAAAGCCGAAGCTGCACACCCGCAGTGGCGAGCGAGCCAGCCCCGTGGTCACGCGGAGAGCGTCCGCGTGTCATCGCCAATGTCCTGACGTGGGCTCAGTTGTGCGTGCGTCCTTCCAGTGAAATCGCACAGCACCGAACGTGACCGTTCGGTGTCGCGGGTCACCGAAACATGCTGCCCCTCCAATGGTGGTGTCTGGTACGCCGTGGTGAGGTTTTCCACACGTTAGGATGTGCCTCGCGTCTGCTGTGTCCGCCGCCTGCTGTGTCCGCCGCCGGCTGTGTCCGCGTGTGCCCGCCGCCGTGATTGGCGGCCTGTTGACCGAGCGCTCCCCTGCCGCCGGTAGGACAGCCGCGTGTCTCGGGTGAGCGACTCGCTGCTGCTGGGTCCGTCCGAGGAGGAGGAGGAGGAGGGCCAGGCCAGCGATCGGCGGCCGGCTGCCGAGGCCGACAGCAAGGTAAGCCGCTGTCGGACGCCTCTCCGCAGCTCTCTCCTGTGGCCCAGCCTCGCTCTGTGTGAGCCGTGCCCACCACTTGGCTCGCAGTTTCTTGCGAGCTGGTTTCGATCAGTGATGTTTTCTCTAGTTAGTTGCAGGCGACAAGGTATCAGCCCTGTGGTGTTATGGAGTTACTATGAGGACCGCGACTCGGAGAAGGTCCTGGGCCATGACGTCTTTGGGTCCTTTGTTGCAGGGCTCCTCAGAGTCTGCTGCCGCCAGCGCGGAGTCAACGTCCCTGCCGGCGACTCAGACTCCCCCGCCGTCGGCTCCCACTTCCCCGCCGTCGGCTCAGACTTCTCCACCTTCGACTCAGAGTTCCCCAGCGTCGGTTCAGACTCCCCCGCCGTCGGTTCAGACTGCGCCGCCGGCGACTCAGACTCCTCCGCGGCGAGAGGCTAAGTCCCCTGCTGAAGCTCCGGGTCCAGGTCCTGCTCCAGGTCCTCCCCAGCTTCCCCAGCCGCCCGACAATCCATCTGGTCAGCGTGCTGCTCCGCCGCCGCCGCCGGCGGCGGCGGCGGCGGCGGCCGGCGACGGGCCGGTCTCGCTGCGTCACGCCGAGCAGCGGCCGCTGGTGACGGCCGAGCCGGTGCTGGTGCAGACGTTCGCCGCCGGCGGCGGCGGCACCACTCGCCTCGTGCTGAACGGCGGCGACGGGCCAACGACGCCGCCGCCGGACCGGCCCGGCACGCGCCAGCTGACGGTCGGCGGCGGCGGCGGCACCGTGCATGGTGAGAGGCAGAGGCGACGACTCGCTCCCTAGGTCGGGGACGATGAGTGTCGGGGTGTTCGATTATCCCCCCCCCCCCGCGCACTCACATACATATCTCTGGATTTAGGGGCAAGGCAGTCGGACAGACGTTTGGGAAGTTGTAAGTACGGATGTTTTGTCTCCGGGGATGAGCTTCACCTCGTCATCGTCTGCTCTGTATCCTTGCCTCGTGACTGTGTGGGGCGCCGCTTGGGTTTCGTCCAGACTGGCTGTGTTTATACATCCTTGATTTCAGCGTCTTCCATGTCCGTGGTAACGCTCTTTGCTGGCCATTTGGCCTCCTTGTTGGCTGGTGCTCCTCTGCGTGACTAGGCGCTTCCGGTCCGTCGCTGTGGCCGTCGTGTTCGCCGCGGGCGCGCATGTGTCCGTGCTGGGCTCCGCGCGACTGACCGGTCGCGCCGCAGGGCCGCCGCCGGCAGCACCTGCCGCCACGCCGCCCGGCCGGCCGGCCGGCCAGCGGCTGGACGACAGTGAGGTGGTGATCTCGGGCTGCAGCATCGTGGGCGGCAGTCCGCCGCCGGCCGACCCGCGGCCGCGCTTCGAGCTGACGCTGGAGGAGCGCCACGACGAGCCGCCGGAGCCGCCGGCGCAGAAGCCGCAGCCGGAGCCGACGCACGTGTCCGTGGTGCAGGTGGAGCCGGAGCGAGAGCGGTCGCCGGACGCGGGTGAGCGCGGCCGGCAGCTGCGGCGGGGGCCGAGTCCGGCGGACTCCCCAGTCCGGTCCACCGGACTGCCGGACTCCCCAGCCACGCTGTGTGCTACTGGAAATCGACGCTTACGGGCGGCCCGGCTAATGGCTCACGCGGTAGCCGCGCTGATGCGGCGCCGCGCCTGGTCATTCCCGCTGTGCTGGGAACGTCTCTGTGCTTCTGTTCCGTTGTCTCTCCGCTGCTTTCATGCGCGGTCGTCTGCCCGGGGCCGGCCAATCGCCGGCGCTGGGACAGCCGTGCTTGTCCGTGTGTCCCGGCCCTGCGCGGCCGCGGTGCGAGCCACAGCCGGTCCTGATGGCTTGCTGGCCTGTGCTCCGCAGGCTCTGCGACGGCGCTCTCGCCCTTCACGTCCATCACACTGCAGGGCACCACTGTGGGCAGCTCGGACGTGGACCACTTGGCGGAGGAGACCAGCCTCTCCCCCGGACACAGTCCGCTGCCGGCCCGGGTAAGTGGCCGAGGCCCGCCGGGGCTCAGAGGCTCGCCGAGTCGAAGTCGGGAGACTCGCCGGGTCAGAGTCGGTCAACTCACCGGATCAGATTTCGGAGGCTCGTCGAGTCAGAGTCAGAGTCACTGGTCCGCGCGTCCCTGCTCAGACAGCCCAGCTAGTGCTGAATGAGTGTTGACTGGGCTCGGACGGTGCGCTTCTGCTGCTTGTTGCCATGCCTGACTGCGGGACTGAGCAGCACTGACCACACTGACCATGGCTCAACGTAGTCGTTGATCAGTGTCGAATGGATCTATATAGCCCTGCGATGGCAGCGTTGATCGCGTCAGTCAACTGCTGGATAACGTGATAAATGCTCATCATTTTCGCCGTAATAAGGGGACTGTACAGCGGGAGCCAGGGTACTCGTAGTAGAGTGGTTCGCCTGCGCTTCGGGGAAACTAGAGGTTCGGGGTTCGGGGTTCGATTCCCCGTGGTGCCTGTCCTTCTTGCCAGGGCGAGAGGCAGGCGACGTTACATAACCTTAGTAGCTGAGTGCGTTGTAAATCCCAGTGATGACGACGCGCAGCAGGGGCCAGTCGCATACCTTTATATGGTGTAGCCCACAGCAAAGCCCATTTCAGGAGTGCTTTATAATATTTCCCCGTGGTCGCATTGCGCTCAACTATTGTCGCATGTTCGCACTGGCCTCGGCAAGCATGCTGCACTATGGGAGCCACTGGAGCTACGAGCGTCACTGAGCTATCGGCTCCGCCTGCAGCCGGCTTCGGGCGGCAGCAGCCGGGACAGTGACGTCAGCAGTCTGGCCCCGCCCACCGAGGGCGGCTCACTGGGCAGCGCGCCCGGCAGCCACTCCCCTTCTGCCGGGGCGGACGGCGAGGAAGTGCAGCTGCGCCGCAAACGGCCCGCACCGCAGCCCCAGGTAATGCCCCGGCATCCCCAGGTAATGCCCCGGCAGCCACTCCCCTTCTGCCGGGGCGAGCGGCGAGGAAGTGCAGCTGCGCCGCAAACGGCCCGCGCGACAGCCCCAGGTAATGCCCCGGCATCCCCAGGTAATGCCCCGGCAGCCACTCCCCTTCTGCCGGGGCGAGCGGCGCGGAAGTGCAGCTGCGCCGCAAACGGCCCGCGGCGCAGCCCCAGGTAATGCCCCGGCAGCCCCAGGTAATGCCCCGGCAGTCCTAGGGACTGCTCCGGTAGCCCCAAGTACGGTCCCGGCAGCCCCAGATACGGCCCCGCGGCCCCAGGTACGGCTCCGTGGTGTAACCAAGGCGTCGGCTGAACCAGGTCCTATCCACCAGCTGCCTTCGCAGTACAGCCACCATGACGACGCAATGTAGGGTAGGGCAGGGTAATGCCAGAAGCGATGATCAGTTAGGGCACTGTTGAGCCCAGAGGAGAGAGGGCTCGTCTGGACGAGGCCGCACGGAACGCAGGTTGGGACGGAGGATAGGGCGGGAGGGCGACCAAGAGGATAAAGGACAGGAGAGCACAGCAGGACAAAGGGCGATGCAGGATCACTGATATGAAACGGCTGAGAACAGGATGGAGCGGAAAATTTAATCAGTGGCTGAAATAAGAGAACAGAGGTCAGAGCAGATGATTTCATCAGGGGCTGAGAGCGGAGAACAGAGAGTAGAGAACAGAACAGGTGAAAGGTCCTCGGACGGGGCAAGGCCTGCATTGTCCTGCATGGCGCTGGCATGACCGGTTGCCTCCCCCTGTCCTTTGTATTATCCCTCGAGTGGTGCTGTGCTGTCCTTGTCACTCCCCTGCTCTGGTGTGCTCCACTCCGTCTGCCTCACAATGCGCGTGTCGTGCTGCTGGCAGGATGCGTCCAGTGACAGCGGCTCGCGCTCGTCCTCGGCCAGCCGCGGCCGCCAGCTCGAGCCGGCGGTCTCAGACACGCGCAAGAAGACGCGCAAGCGGACGCGACGCTTCGAGATAGACGGCGTCATGATGACCTCCACCACCAGACAGGTGTTGTACGGTGACGGGGAGACGGCCGGCTTCGACGAGCACGCCTTCCGCAAGCAGGAGCTGCGCGACCTCAAGCTGCTCCAGAAGCAGGAGCAGAAGCAGCACCGCGAGCTCTATTTTCAAGGTGAGCAGACGGGCAGCCCTGCCCTGCCCTGTGCTGCCCTGCCCTGCCCTGTTCTGTCCTGCCGTGTCGTGTCGTGTCGTGTCGTGTCGTGTCGTGTCGTGTCGTGTCGTGTCGTGTCGTGTCGTGTCGTGCCGTGTGTCCTGTCCTGTCCTGCCCTGTCCTGTCCTGTCCTGTCCTGTCCTGTCCTATCCCGTCCCGTCCTGTCCTGTCCTGTCCTGTCCTGTCCTGTCCTGTCCTGTCCTGTCCTGTCCTGTCCTGTCCCGTCCTGTCCTGTCCTGTCAACGCCAGGGAGATGGGCTGCCTGTCGGCGCGATGCGAACCGTGTGACAATTGTCGGGTCTCAGCATCAGTGGGATATGGCACTGCTTGGGTGCCAGCTCTCTAAAAATCCCGGTTTTTGAGACGCGTCGTATCTCCGGCTGAGTGGCTCAGCTCAGTGGTCCCACCTCTGAGTAGTGTCGGGAGCAGCTGCGCACCGGTTCGGGCGGGTGGCCTGCTGCGCCTGCGACCCGGCTCGGCGGGAGCACCAGGAGCCGCGCGGCCACTGACCGCGGCGCGCGGCTATCCGCCCCGACAGACGCAGCAGGCGCAGGAGCAGCAGCAGCGGCGCTTCGAGCAAGAGCTGGCCGAGCTGGTGCGCAAGTACGACGGCGAGCTGGAGGCGGCGCTGCGTCAGCAGCGTGCGGAGCAGGGGCGCGCCGAGCAGCGGCGGGAGCAGGACCTGCGCGCCGCCAGCAAGAAGATCCGCGCCGACCAGGTGATGGTGCCGGCGCCGCCAGAGGCGCCGCTCGGCACCCCGTCCCGAACGCCGGTCAGACGTGCGTTTGAAAGACAGCTTCGCACCTCTAGAATGTGTGCGGTTTCTTCATTTTTGGCGCTGTAGCAGTGTTGATCGAGTGGAGCGTGATCGGTCATTGATTTAAGGGTTTCCGTTTGCGGCAAGACCTGGTCATGCGCCGCCGTCTGTGACTTGCTCCGTGCGCCGTCCGTGCGTCCCGCTCCGCGGGGTAGCCCCCTGACGGGGCCTGTGTGCGCCGCGGCAGGAGCGAGAGCTGAAGACGTTCCGCGAGTCGCTGCGTGAGGAGGCGCGACGGCTGAAGCAGGACGCCGGCATGATGCTGCGTGACGTTAGGAAGGAGTCGCTCCGCGCCGGCAAGAACAAGATGGAATCCGATCACAAGGTGACGCCCGGCCACCGGCCGCAGCGGCCTGCGCACAGCCCGGACCGGTCTGCGGGTGCAGGCCGCTTGGGTCGCGTTCTGTGGCCGACCGCAGATGACGATGATGATGACGAGGACCGTGGTGATGATGGTGATGATGCTTTGGACATAAAGGCGCGCCGAGGCCATTTTGCGTCCGCCTGGCCGGAAAGCAGGGCCAAAGCCGGCATTGGACGCCCAACTGGTGGCGTCTGCCGCTCGCCTTCTTGTTTGTAATGGCTTGTCGATAGCGAGGTGGCGTGGTCAGTGCCGGCCGGCCGGCTGACCGGCGTCCCCCGGCCGCAGGAGAGGGAGCGTGTCTTCGTGGAGCGGCTGGACGAGCGGCACCAGCTGGCGCTGGAGGCGCTCTCCGAGCAGCACCAAGAGAAGCTGGCCAACATGATCAGCCAGTTTCGAAAAAAGAGGCACCAGGTGCGCCCCTCCCCCTCCCCCCGGGAGTTCACGAGACGGCCCCCCCCCCCCCCAACCCCAACCCCAGCTCCCACCCGGGCCCCGTCTGGACGTGCGTCCACGGAGGCTCGACGGCGGTCTTTTGAGGCGCTCTGCAGCGGCTTATGTGAAGCCGGCGTTGGCGTCTGGACAGTGCTGGGCCGGAAACTACTGCACGCATCTACACTGAAAAACTGGAACTGGCTGTTGGATGGTGGCATGATTATGGTCTCCACATCTAGTCATGTCTAGTAAGAACGTTGGTTTTGGGGCCGTTTCGCAGACAGATTCATCATGTTGTTTTTGTTTAGCCCAGGCCCGAGGCAGCTCACGATCGTGTTGACCACCGGGTGGCAACTGACGCAGTAAACCTCTGCCTCTGACCTTTGACCTTCACTCAGCTGATACGGGACAAGGAGTCGGCGAAGGACAAGCTGGAGGAGCGCCACATCCAGGAGCGTCACCAGTTGAAGAAGCAGCAGATCAAGGAGGCCTTCTACCTGCAGCGGCAGCAGGCAAGTTCCCAAACCAGCACAGGATGGCACGTTTGGCTTGTGGTGGGCAGATCATGGGTTCGATTCCCACTTGGGGCGCGGTGTTTCTGTTCCCCGCCGCAGCTAGCATGTGACATGACGCGGCAGCGAGTGCGTGCCGGCGGCGCTGTCCGCGGCGCCGACGCTGCCGTCTGACCGCCGCCTCCTCGACAGATGCTGGCGCGCCACGCCAGGGAGGTGGACCATTTGCGACGGGCGGGCCTGCGCCGGTCCGACCTGCTGGCGCGCCAACAGCAGAGCGAGCGGCGCGCGCTGCCCCAAGCGGATCCGCGCCGAGCGCAAGGCGCGCGAGCTCATGTTCCGCGAGAGCCTGCGCATCGGCCAGCCGCTGCCAGGCCGCCTGAGCACGGCCGACGGCGACAAGAAGGAACAGCTGAGCAACTTCCACGAGCAGGAGGGCAAGCGGTGCGGCCGGTGGTCGGCTGGCCACCCTCGCAGTGTGGCCGGTGGTTGGCTCGCTACCCTGGTAGTGCGGCCGGTGGTCGGCTCCCCACCCTCGCAGTGTGGCCGGTGGTCGGCTCCCTCACCCTCGCAGTGCGGCCGGTGGTCGGCTCCCCACCCTCGCAGTGCGGCCGGTGGTCGGCTCCCCACCCTCGCATTGCGGCCGGTGGTCGGCTCCCCACCCTCGCAGTGCGGCCGGTGGTCGGCTCGCCACCCTCGCAGTGCGGCCGGTGGTCGGCTCGCCACCCTCGCAGTGCGGCCGGTGGTCGGCTGGCCACCCTCGCAGTGCGGCCGGTGGTCGGCTGGCCACCCTCGCAGTGCGGCCGGTGATCGGCTGGCCACCCTCGCAGTGCGGCCGGTGGTTGGCTCGCTACCCTCGCAGTGCGGCCGATGGTCGGCTCCCCACCCTCGCAGTGCGGCCGTTGGTCGGCTCGCCACCCTCGCAGTGTGGCCGGTGGTCGGCTCGCTACCCTGGCAGTGTGCTGGCGGTCGGTGAACGCTGTTGGAACTCCGCTGTGGAACTCCGCTGAGTCACAGCTAGGAACAGAGAGCGTTCGAAATCTTCGAAAGGAAATGTTTCACTTTATTCAATTTTTAGTTTTGTGAGTTAGTTTAGTACTGACTCACTGACCTTGATGTAGTTTATGCATCTTGTTACATTGTCAGGCAGCGGGATAGCGAAGTTTTCCACGATCCGTTTTGCCGGTTGCGTTGTTGTGGCAACGTGAGCCTTCTTGATTACACTTTTTGGCTTTGGCAGGTACAAAGGTGAGGAGCACCGACTTGAACTGAAGCACAAGCGGAAGATGGAGGAACTGAAGGCTTTGAACGAGTCCGCCGTGAAGGAGCTGGAGCAACTGCACAACGAAAAGTGTGAGCGCCTCGCTGAAGCTCTGGAGAGTCGGCATCACCTCGTTTGCGTTCGCCACAGGCCACGTTGGCGAACAACTGACAATTTGCGCCCTGGACCTCTCGCTGGCACCCCGTACCGCCGGAGGGCGGTCCGCCCCGCGCGGGGTCGGTCCGATCTGTTTGGGGGAGCTGGTATGGGTCGGACGGGCTGTGCTGGTCTCGCTGACGGAGCGCCGGTCGCAGGTCGGACGATGCTGGATCACGAGGATGCCAAGCTGCGCTCTGTCGAGGAGCAGTACTTGGCCGAGGTGCAGGAGTGGCGCCAGTCCCTGGAGCCGCGCCGCCTGGTGAGAGCGCCGCCACATACCGGCCACTCTTAGGTCGTGCTTGCTGCTTATGCAAGATGGATTTTTCGCACCCTGCTATCACACGAAACATGATACCCTATTTTGTTGAAACCATATTCAGCCTTTGTACGGAAGCTAATGTTATGCGGTTGATATGCAGAGTTTCGGTGTCAGTTTCGTGTTGTGTACTTCATGTGAAAATGACCCCGCGTATGAATCGAAACCCTGTGAAGCCCAGTGTATGAAGATGAGTCTAAATGTTTGCAAACGTTACAATTTTTAAATGTCTTGGTAAACCTCCGTTTTCCATCTCGCCACTTCGCCCATGTCCCGCTTGCTCTGGCAGAAGCTGGAGGAGGAGCTGGCTGCCGAGCCAGGAGTATCAGCCGGAGTCGTCGCCGGCCGCCGCCAGGGACGGCTTCGTCAGCAAGGTGACGCTCAGTAACGGCCGCAGCAGCCTGGGCCGGGCCAGCACGGTCAGCGGCCACTCCCAATGACGCCGACCGCGCGCCTAGAGCTGACCTGGGCTCGACCGTGGCAGCCTCCGGGCGCAGGGACGCTCCAGGAACAGTGCTCAAGTTGGGGAGATATTCCCCAGTAGAGGGACCCCCCCCCCCCTCCCCCATTTGGGACACAACCCTGTGTGGAGCAGGGAGGAACGACAGCCGTCAGCGTTTGCGAGTGACGTGTTGGCGGTAGAGGCCGTCGTGCCCGGCGGGGCCGCGGCCTGGACCACCCGGGTGTGGGCGGTGCGTCTAGTCGGACGTCACCGGCGGACGGTGTGCCAAACGAAGCGACGAAGCGAGTCTAGTCTGCGCGTGCGGGTCAGAGCCGTGGACCGGGCGCTCGGCGGCTGGTGATGGTGTTGGTGTGAGCTTCGGCGACGAACGGTGGCTGTGTCAGCTGCTCGTGATTCATTGGTGGCGTCCTCCTCCGCTTACGGTGCTGTTGTAGGCAATCAAGAATGGCGTTATATGGCGTGTCTAGTGCTTGTCGCACTGATATATTATTACATATATACGTATATAAGTAAATGTCCGCCGCCAAGGCTAATTTTCATCATGATGATGCATTGATGACGCTTCATTGATGCGACTAATTTTAACGTTTGTGATTACCGCGCTACCGCTGCCATGCTTCCTGTGATGACGTCCCCGTAGTTTATAGAGCAGCCGACTGTATAGTTTGTTGCGCGCGGCTTCTGCCGCCGTCCGTACCGGCGAGAGGGTGTCAAGATCGTGACTGCCTGATCGCGGCCGTTCGCGCTCACCCATCGCCCGTCACGTCCGCTTCGCGGCCCGCTAACGGCGACGGTTCACCGCGTGTCTTCCTGTCGAGCGGTTTGTGGGCGGCGAGGTCGTTTCATAATACAGACGGGCGCTTGTACGTGCCGAAGATGTGATGGTTCTAATGTACTAGAGGTACTAGATCTAGATGTACTAAGTTCCATATTTTGTAAATTGAAATTTTCACTCCCGGTACGGTCTTTTTTGCGATGGGATTTTTCACTTCCACCCTAGTCCAAAAGCAATTTCAGCTCACTGCGAAGATGCGCTGTACCGTGCGGTACCGTGCCGTGCCGTACCGCGCCGTATCGTACCGTAATGCGCCGGGTAGTTGGTACTGTCTCAGCGTCGCCCAGCGTGGAGTGCGGGCTGGGCGCTGCGCTTGCTGAAAGCGTGATCAGACCATCGACTGAAGAACAGGCGGTGACGCCGGCTATGCTTTCGGCAGCCAGTGAATGTGAAATACGCCACGAGTCGTCCGCTATTCCGTTTTTCCTGCGACGACATGCAACACATAGGATATCTAGGATGCCCTGTGTCAGCAGGTGAGCTCGTTGAAAGTCGTAGGTCATTAATGCGGTCGCCAATGAGACTAGCGACGCTTTAGCCGTCTTCTACGCTATGTAGTGGCGCAGTGCTATCTGGTCGACATACAACCATATGTCAACTGTAAATGGTCAGTGACCCAGAAATCAATTTATCACGACTTGAATAGGTTATTCCCAGCCAATATTGGACGGGTAGAATGCCTTCCCTTCTTGGGGAGCTGCGGACCCACCTTTGTGGTTCAGTCTCCGGCGCATGAGGCACATGAAAGGTGGTGGGGAGAAAACCTGTCTTACGATTTGGCCCCAACGCCTGACATGACATTCCTTCGCTTAGATATGATAGCAAAAAGAGTCGAGGCGTCGTCTGCACGTGCTCACACCGTCAAGACCCTACAGTTCTCTAATCATTCGATTTGCTACAGAGATATGTGATCGGGCCCACGTACAGTTGTTTGGTTAAACTAGTGTATTGAGTAATCGGCACTGGGGACGCCTCGGTCGGCGAAATTGATGTTTCCGTGCTAAGCGCTGGAGGTGCAGATTGTTACAATCAGCGCAACTGACTGATTGGGCGCGAAGACAGGAACCCGGTTACGAAGACAATCCCCTAATAACTCCCCCTCCCCTCCCTCCCTCAACTGGTAGCGTGCGGGTAAACAGACCATCAGTGACCAGACTTGTGCTCCATTCCACGTGTGAGGAATCTACTCCAACTCTGAATCGAATTATGTGGAGCCAAATCCGAATACGATTCATCACTGTTACGTATTGGAATGGTGCTCCATTACAGGTGGAAGCGAGTGATAGTCAATTGTTCACGTTCCGTCGCAAACAACATGAATTAATTCAAACTCCGATGCAGCGGAACAACCGATGGCGTCGAATCGTATTCGATGCTGACCAAACAAAGCGACTCCGAGATTGCATTCGATTCCATTCAACCACAAGCATGTCGGTGCCTCCCCGGCTTAGGGGAATGGTGTACGGCTCGCGATGCGTAATCTAGAACTGACCAGACCTTGTCACTAAATTGCTAGTTGCATGAAGCCGCAACATTGCAGGTCTTAATCTGATGTCAGTATTCCTTCATGCTGCTAAGTTAGGGTCTACCAGCATTGTTCTGTGTGTGGTCATTCGATCGCGCGCATGGTTACACCACCGCATTCGCATAACAAAAATGTGCAGGAGAGCGGGCACGTGAATGAAATATTACAAAGGGCAGCAGGCTGTCACCACATTATGAACAGCGGAGTAGGCGTGTCGTTCAGTGCGTCAATATAAGGTTTGGAAATGAGGGCCGCTACAAAAATCCACAATGTGAAGCACTGTGGTAAGATTTGTGTTTCCGATAGACTATCACACGATCAACGACAGTCCGTAAAGGCTCGGCCATCCAATGTCAAGTATATTCAAATTCACGAAAAATCGCAGTCAGTGGTTTAAATATTACGCGGCTAGAGTACATGGTTACCTTAAGGTTTAAACGTTTGCTGCACGCTCTGTTTCAGATATGACACAAGAAGTGCATAAATACTCGCGTGCATTCGTTCGAAACAACCTGCCAGTTTAGCCAATCACACATTCATTCCCCGTTTCCCATCGCAGCTTCCTTCTTGCACACCGTCAACGTCACAGGAGTACATCCCCGTTGAGTGCTGCGTTACACAACCCCACACAAAAGCGGCCATCCATGGGCAGCGTCGCGGTGCTCAACCTCACCTCCGGCCAGCGAGCATGCGACTCCAGCGTCTCCAGACACCCCTCTGACCTGTTGCCGCAGGATGGCCGCCCTTCCCAGGCGCCCTCCCAGAGGCGGCCATCCCGGCCCTCGCGCGGCGGCACGCTCGCCCTCAGAAGTTCTCCTTGCGGAACTCGAAGCCGAACTCGTCGCACTTGTGCCGCACGATCCGGGACAGCTGCGGCGGGCCGCAGAAGAAGACCGTCACCTTGCCCTTGCGCTGCTCCTGGATCTGGCGGAACACCTTGTTCCAGTTGGGTCGGCCGGCGATAGTGCGCGTCTTCAGGCCGGTTATCATGTCCCGCTTTTCCTGCCGGCGGGTTTGACGTCACAGGGAGCCGCAGAGCCGGGACGCACCGACGCGCTCGTCTCAGAGCGGCGCAGGAAAACATTTTCCCACAGGACCACGCGAGTGACTGGCGGAAAGAGAGTACGGGACAGAGCACGAGCGGGGAGCGCTCTCGATTCCGGAAGCAGGTGCGGTTTCGCTTGGACTAGTCGGGACATTTCGATGAGCGACACTGCACGGAACAGGCTTCTTTTAACATGGCTGCGAATACTTACTGCAGAAACGGAAGCTCTGTGATGAGCAAAGTCCGTCTTCATTTTTTAAAGGCTTGAGCACGAAGTTCGTACGTAACAGCGAATGAAATAAAGTGTGGTAATCTCTCAGCGAAGCGTCCATTCAGATGGACAGTCAAGACGAACCTTCTCGTGCAGCAGGTCCAGTGCCAGCTGGAGACCCACAGCTTTCATGTCGGTCTTCTGCAGCGCCGATGTGATGTACATGTGCATGTCGAGGAAGCGCTCCAAAACGCTGCCCTGCTCGGCCTGCTCGATCTCCAGTTGAGACAGCAGGTTCACGAACCACTCGAACGAACGCTGGTCGCGGTTGATCCAGAAGAAGTCCACCTGAAGCCGACAGCCGGTCAGGGGACGGCGCCGGCGGCCGGAAATGACCCTGCCCTTCCTCAGGCGAGCACCGCCCGGAAGCAAAAGTCGTTTTAGTTCCCTGGACATGCGCAAATTTTGAGACCACTCCCGGCATGAGTAGGACACGTTGTGGCGAAGTGAGAAGCAGAAGTGAGAGCAAGAGCTGGAGAACTGTGGTCCTCACCAGAGTCCCGCATGATGCTCATCCCGGCACCCCTCAGCGCAGCTGTGCAGCGCCCTCACCCCTCCCCACAGCGATCACCCCTCCCTGATCCGCACCGGCACGGCGCTGTCTGCTCGGGCTGGATCGCCGCCCCCACCAGTCACGCTGTGGCGGGTCCTGACGCCCGCGGTATCATACGGCGCCGCCGCGCGCCGGCCCAGCGTACCTTCTTCAGGTTCATGACGGAGGCTGGCAGCTCGTCCGTCCACTTGTGCTGGCAGCGCTGGGCAGCGGTGACAGTTCTTCCAGTAACGGTGCATGATGGACTGGAGGATCGAGGCGAACGGCGTGACGCCAATGCCCGTGCCGATCAGCACAGCGTGCTGCGCTCGGAAGATGTGGCTGGAAGGCGCCCCGTAAGGACCGTCGAAGTAGATCTGCAGGTCGGGGCGGGAGGGGTGGTCACCCTCACGCCATGACACTGATCAGTGGTCAGTTCCATGGCACTGGTCAGTTCTATGCGATAAGATTTGTCCGCCTCGCGCAGTGCTGGTCAGCGCTATTCGAATGAACGGCGGGGTCATTGTATCGTCCCAGGCCGGTCGTCACCACACGAATGCAGGACGGCTTGTCATGTGGTGGTGGGGGGGGGGGGAGGGGGGGAATGAACGACTCAACCTCTTTCGCCCAATGTACACCAACGACGGGGAAAACATTACCGGGACGGAGGAAGTGGGGGAGTAGAAACGCGCAGAACGGCATATTTGTTCTGTGGAAATTACCCACATGGTTCACCGGACTGGAATCCTTCCAGCGGCTCATCAGCCAGTGTACCTCGCCTCCAGCGGCTCACCGGACAGTGTCCCTCACCTCCAGCGGCTCACCAGACAGAGTCCCTCACCCCCCAGCGGCTCACTGGACAGTGTCCCTCGCCTCCAGTGGCTTACCAGCCAGACAGTGTTTCTCACCTCCAGCGGCCCACCGTACAGTGTCCCTCACCTCCAGCGGCTCACCAGACACTGCCCCGTACCTCCAGCGGCTCACCGGACAGTGTCCCTCACCTCCAGCGGCTCAGCAGCCAGACAGTGTCCCTCACCTCCAGCGGCTCACCGGGCAGAGTCCCTCACCCCCAGCGGTTCACTGGACAGTGTCCCTCACCTCCAGTGGCTCACCGGACACTGTCCTCACCTCCAGCGGCTTGCCGACCGGGTTAGCGCAGCTCTGTCCCGCTAGGCGGCGCCGTTGTCGGCGCGTGCCCCTCCTCCGCCTGGCCGGGGTCGGAGCGGGGCCGCTCGGGCCGCGCCGCCGCTCCCAGGCTATCCAGGGAAGGCGTCTTGAACGCGATGATGGTGGGCTTGCGGCGCATGTAGCGGAAGCTGTGCGCCACCGACTTATTTTGCGGACTCTGCGGCAGGAAGCCAGCGAATCACTGCAGCACCCGGCACAGTAGGGACTCTGTGTGACGGTGGGGACTCTGTGTAGCGGCGGGGACTCTGTGTGACAGTGGGGATTCTGTGTGACGGTGGGGACTATGTGTGGCGGTGGAGACTCTGGTGACGGTGGGGACTCTGTGTGACGGTGGGGACTCTGTGTGACGGTGGGGACCTCTGTGTGGCGGTGAGACGCTGTGTGACGGTGGGGAACTCTGTGTGACGGTGGGGACTCTGTGTGACGGTGGGGACTCTGTGTGACGGTGGAGACTCTGTGTGGCGGTGGAGACTCTGTGTGACCGGTGGGGACTCTGTGTGACGGTGGGGACTCTGTGTGACGGTGGGGACTCTGTGTAACGGTGGGGACTCTGTGTGACGGTGGGGACTCTGTGTGACTGCGGGGATTTTGGGCGACATTGCGGCTGGGAGAGCGCAGAGCGTGTCTTGAGGCCACTGAAATTGGCGCGTAAAGAACTAACAACCAGTGTAAGAAGCACTTACCTTACAAATGTGCCAATAAATCAAATTGTTAAACGGTATAAAAAATACCGGGCATCAGGGAACTGGTGGACTTGATGAGTGATATTTATTGGTAAGAGTGCTGCCTGAATAGGTAAGAGTATAAATATAGCAGTGTAATTTTTTATAACTACGAAAGCAGTTTTCAGGACGCGAGCAACAATGACCATAAACATGTAACACGACGGCCAAGCGTAGAGGTAAAGCCACACATAAGACGACAACATGATGAGTGACATGAACGGCATGACAATTGAGAGCGCGGTAGAAACACCCAGACACGTACAACAAAACCAGCTGAGGCTCGCACGGTTGATAAGGCTGCGTGTTATACATGTTGTGAGCATGACAGTCTAAGGGTAAAAAAAAAACATACAAAGTTACTTTCACTCCGTGAAATTCTGCGCCTTGTTTGGTCATACTACACACGTATGATGGACAGCTGGCACCTCCATTCCGGCTTCTGGATTCGGCAGTTGGTTTCCGAATGTTATCGATGCTTCACATACCGTAAACTAAAATTTGAACTAATTGATTTGTCGAAATAACATACCGTTTTCGTGCAATCCGCATCGTTCCAAGCCAGCGGCTAAGAGTGAGAAATATTTGTGTGACAGTCCGATTAAGTACTTATTTGTTGTTCCGAATGAGCACAGACCATACCAGGTCATGAAGATGGCTCGCCCATACCAGTTCCACGTCATGTCATGGCAGTTGAGATTTCTTTCAAAACGTTTTGTTTCTTTTAAAACAAAGGTAATAAGTGCAAGGAAATTTGGAACAGGTCAATTTACCCGCCTAAAATGCACAGGTTCGCAAGCTATATTTACAACCACTGTAGTGTCCAAATGCCCTCAGCTCTGCATTGAATGAGAAAATTCCGATGACAACGTACGCAGAATAAGCACATTGCCAGCAGGCAACGAAAGCAAATAAGCTTTTGAAGACAAAACCACATTGCACGGCTTCTTGAAGAAGGGCGTACTAACCCAATACGTACCTTAGCCGGGGGTCTCTGTAACGAAATCCAAATGCATGCTGTTAAGTGAGGCAGCACGTGCAGTAACGCAGAACAATGATGTACCAAGCCTGCTTTGATGCATATATATATATATATATATATATATATATATATATATATATATATATATATATATATATATGTATATTTGTATCCCTCTGCTTCGGCTTCGCGTCCAAGAAGCTGAGGTTTAGATGGCGGAAGCCGTGGTACCCCAACCGGCAGAGGCATTCTGTCCGGTTTGTGCTTTCAGAGCAGGCGGAGTATCCATATTACATGACATCTTCAGAATGGTATAACCATTTTACTATCACGTTACACCGCAACAAAACTAGGCCTGATTGTGTGTTTGAGCAAATAATTATTTTAAATGGCCCACGTCGTGGGTGGTCAGATCCTGCACTGCAAATGCACTGCCAGTGCATTGCAGTAAGGATGTATGTATGTACCCAAGTACCTATTCAGCTGTGCCATGCGGGGTGCAGCCAAAATAAGTGTGCCTTGCTTGTCGGGTGTAGCCTGGTGAGCTATGACGTCACATGGGATGTAAAACCAGCGGAGAAAATGTTCCTTAGAGCTGCTCCGCACTGAGGCGGGAGGGTCGGGGTCGTCCCAGCACTAATCAAGTACAGGTCAACACTAGCCAAAACAAGACGCTCGAAGGCGCGCCTGCGCTGATAGGGTCCAGTTTCAATGCAAGCCAAGTTGTCGCCTCTGACCACTTATCCTGACCGCTTACAAGTACTCGAATCTTGGCGCGATTCTTGAGAACGCAATCTTTGCAAAGAAGGCCTGGTGAAGGTAAAGGCCCAGTGAATACTCACGAGATACGGCAGATTAGCCAGCTGATTGTGGGCGTTCTGCATGGTCTTGTCGTCAAACGTTCGCTCCGAGCTGGAGCGAATCTGACCGCGCAGACTGCAAGACGGCTCGAGTTAGCACGCAGCACACGAGAGGTCATGCACCGTCGCTGAAGCCCCGGCCGGCCACAGGACCGCCGTGAGCCGGCGCACTGGGCCAGGGGCGTTACACTGTTCTGGATACTCGCTGAATGGTCAGTGATTGGCAACAGCTGGCCTATTTACTGTTAGTTCGCTTTGACGAATGCCCCTTGTTGTTTGACAAGTTTAGTGCATGTAAGCCGGTCACACGTACATGTGTCCGTCGCTGTAAGGTACTCTCGTGGGTGGTACAGGTTACAATCTGCATACCTCATCCTTTTCAAAGGACAGTACGCTTTTGTAAATCCCATCGTGGTCAAACCACAACCTCGACCTCCAGATACGGTGGGCTCATGCCCGCTTACAAATGTTACATAGAATTCCCGCGTCTCCATGGGTTCGGCCAGTGAAGGAGAAATGCACCCTACAACTTTTGGACAGGAGCAGCAACGTCTCGATTTTCGCAATTCCTCGATTCCCGGCATCGCAATTCCTTCGGCTCCCGACATTCGCCAACGCACAGGAGCAGTTTTTGTCGCTTCTTCACACGGTAGTCCATGTCTGGCAGGGAAATGGTCTTCAGCAGGGGCACCTTCCTGTTGGTGAACGGGTGTCCATTTTCAGGGCCGCCGCAGGCCGCGGCGCGATCACCGCCACCGTCTGAGGGAGGCAGTACGGCACCAGCGGGGTGGGCGGTCAACAAGGCCGAGGCGGCACTGGCAGCGCCAAACGCCACCAAGACAGCGCCAGACGCTGCCAGCAGTTTGGCACAGACGGGCTTTGAGCTTAGTCAACGGTAAACCGACATTTTTGAGCACATTCAGGCCCTGTTGCGAAAGTGACACCGGTCGAATTCCGTTCTGCATTCAGTTCTGATGCTTTGGGTACTACTGCTGTACCGCATCAACTATGCTGGCGTGATAACCATGACGGAAAAAAAGAGTTACGTGCGGCAAACATGCATGCTGATCGCGGTTGACATGCATTTGTCAGCACGAGTGCCGTAAATACTTTAATAATAGCAGGGATATGGACGACGTCTATCCCGAGAACCACTTGCTGATGTTTCGGCAATGGCAATGCAATGGCCAATGCAGCCAAGGGTCGAGTTGGGTAGCGCAAATAAGGTGTAGGAGCTCTGGCATGTTTGACATGTTCCAGCTTACTCTGTTGGTCCTCCTCGTCGATCGGTTCCATCGATACGTCCTGGTTTCCTGTGTACGCCCCGTTCTCAGTCCCGCCGCTAAGGATCTCGGGCGGCTTTGTGCTGAAGCTGATACGCCGGTCTTTGTCGCCGGGCTTAGCAAGCTTCTTCATCGACCTGAAATGTCAACCAACAGCCGTTGCTAGAGGCGGATCCAGTATTGCGTCAAGAGGGGGGGGGGGGGGCACGCAACATTGTGGTCCTTCTCCTAGAAATTGGGGCTGCTCGAAAAAGTCGTCGCATTCCAGACATTAAGTCTCAAAGATTCTTAGCATGCTGTTTTATACGGGAACCTATCTTGCTGTGCACAGTTTTGGAGAACCAGGCGTGTTACGTCCGCACAAACGTGGAGCTTGTCCATTTTCACCAAGTCATGGTGGATCCTGTCATTTTGAGGCTAAGCAATTCGGAAAAAAATCGGGACGAAACAATTAAGTGTGGTGCCAAACATCATCAAAATCAAGCACAGCCTTGATTCCTGTCGTATTTACGGTTAGCCGGTTAGTTGCTGTGTTCAGCTGATGGCTGATGACTAATGCGGAACTTTTGCTTTGTTTGTTATGAAAGAGGCAAAGTATCTTGGCATTCGAAATGCATTAAGAACGTGATAAACAAGTGTAATAAGTGTCTTAAATTCAGTGGCCTACGGAAATGACACATACAACGTCGTCGACACGCAAAATATTGTTTCATATTTGCGCGTAAAAACCATCGGCGCCTATCCGACTGCTGTTCTAAGGGTAAGGCACCGAGGCCAATAGGGACGGAACCTGCTCGTTCGATGGTGTCACGACAGGCAAACAAAGAGGACCCTGTCAACAACTATAGGGTCTTTAGAGCAAGCGAGAAGAGACCAAGACCATCGTGGTGACTCCTGAACGATCGTCAATGCCCCGGCACACTGACATATAGGACCACGGCCGGGGCACAGGGCCCTCTGAACAAAGGGAAATTACTCAAGACCAGTGTACATGATGCGATCAAAGATATGCGGGCAGGTTAACAGGGGGGGGGGGGGGCGCCGATAAGAGAAGGGGGTCCTCCGCAAATAAAATCAAAAGAAAAGAGCCCTAGATGAACGTAAAGGAAACCCGAGGCCAATGTGAAGGGCTCCTGAGTAACTAAGTTCACCCCGGCAAAAGCGTACAGAGCCTTTCGAACGAGTGGGAGGGATTCCTGGAAGGCCTCTGATCGGTCAAGAGTGCCTGGGCATGTTAGCAGATAATACTTCATCAGCAGCTTAGGGCCCCACGAGAGAATTCAAAGACATCAAGGGCCACTTAGAAAGGCCCTTAGCGATTGCATTGACCCGGCAATTAGACATATAGGGCACCGGCAACAGCGTAAAGCCTCAGCGCAGCGTCAAGAGCCTCAGAACTTGTCTCAATCACCACCCTTACAACCAGTGAAGAATAAACTTGGTCTGCTCGCATGTTCTCACTTTCGCTTGCGATTATTCTTGGACGTCTGGAGGCCCAAAGACGTTCAGTTTTGTTGTGTTTTGTGTTAGAAAACTACGTCCGTTCGCCCGGTTATGGAGTGCTTCGGAGCCTTTGGCTGCGCTTGGGGCACTAGGGTAATGATTATGTGGCCCTCACCCTTCTGGATCCGCAACTGTCCAGAGTAGCTTAGTAGATGGGTCCAAAAGTGCGTAGGGTAATCTTTTCAGAGCAGAAGTACCCAAGACACACTATGGAGGGTCCCGGAATGATCGAGTGCGCCCGAGCAGGTTAACAGATAGGCTTTCGTCGAGGGCGTAGGGCGCTAAGCAAGTCACAAACCAATGGAAGCGCCCCTGACCAATGTAGAGGGCCCATGAGTATATCATACGTGTGTCGGTTAACCGAGATCAGCGTGAAGGGCTCTTGAGCAGTCGAGAATACCCCAGCAGGTTAAAATATGCCCCCCCCCCCCGCCAGTAGTGTATAGAACCTTTCGGGCGAATGGAAAGATTTGTGGAAGGCCCATGATTGACAAGAGTGCTCCGGCACCCTACCAGGAATGACCCCAGCAATAGTGCAGGACCCTCCGAACAAGTGCAAAGAAATCCAGGGCAACGTTGAAGGCTCCTTAAGGATGGAATTGACCTTGCAAGTGAACAGATAGTGCCCCCGGAAACGGCGTAGGTCCCCTGCACGGCGAAATGAGCCTTGAAACATCCCAATCAACGCCTTGTCAATCAGTGAAGAAAAGCTTTTGTCTGCCCGTGGGTCCTCCACTTTTGCTAGTGACTGTTCTTGGTCGCGTGAAAGCCTGAAGAAGGTCCAATTTTGCTGCGTTTTGAGTGTAAAAATCTGCGTCTTTTCGGCCCACTATGGCCCCCATGGCATCTCTGAGTCCGCCCCTGAACGCTATAAGCGTCTTCTACTCAGCATACACTTTCTTCAGATCATTTATGACCTGAAAGATACTTTTGCATTTGTGATACTTCGTACAGATCTGGCACTAGGCAGGATATTTTTTAGATTTACGATTGCCGCAAATTTCACAATAAAAAACGTAAAAATATCACCAAAATATAGGGCAACCATTTCTGCACGAATAACTTAAAAGCATTTTCAACATTTTAACCTCACTATATTTGAAGTCTTGCAGAAAATATGTTGCAAACAGCCAAATACTATCTATACATATAAAGCTGTTTGCCGCTATGTTAATATTCTTATCTAGTTGACCTTTAAGACAATGATACAGCTCTAACGTTCAGAGACAACATAAGGAACGACTGAGAAAAGGTGAACCACAGGCTCTCCCCATCCACCGATGCTAATCCATATCCACCGATGCTCTACATATCCACCGATGCTAATCCATATCCACCGATGCTAATCCATATCCACCGATGCTCTCCATATCCACCGATGCTAATCCATATCCACCGATGCTAATCCATATCCACCGATGCTCTCCATATCCACCGATGCTCTCCATATCCACCGATGCTAATCCATATCCACCGACGCTCTCCATATCCACCGATGCTATGCACGCATGCTTACTTCTCGCGTCACAATGCTCGGCTGGCAGAGAGAACAGCATAACTTACTTCTGTATTTTCTGGAGGCTGGACTCCTCCTGTTTGAGCACCTGTTGGCCCTTGTCGGAGTTACAGTCGTCACCGTCCATTATCTCCTCGAGACACTCGATCTTCAGCTGCTCCTCCTCAAAGTAGTCGTACAGACGGTTGGTCCAGCCGCCGGCAGCCCGAATATGCAACCACAGCGTGTCTGCCGATGTTGCGTGGTTATTAATCCACGCAGATGGATATCAACGCGATGATGCACCAATCTCGGTGGTAAAGGCTCGGTCCAGAGACAATTTTTGCGGAGAAAAATAATCCTTTTCGGAGCTCTTGATCTGAAGCGGGGCGCCTTATCCACTGGTTTGGTTATGGATTCGGCGACGCTTATATAAAATATATGTATATTGTTACACATGCCGTGTATCTGGCACTAAGACAAGACAAGTGATTAAAAACATAATTACCGCCGAATGAGCGCCTGGTGGTCCCTGAACACACGTCGCTCAGGCGGGCCTATGTCAGTGCCGTTTATTTCGGCGCCGTTTCCCGCCGTAGGGCCAGCGTACTGTGCTTTAGTTCGGCCCCATCTCCCATCATAGGGCCGGCGTATCGCGTTCTAGTTCAAGTCGGTCCCCCGCCACAGGGCCGGCGTGCCGTACCGTTGTTCAATCCCGTCCCCCCATAGGGCCGGCGTACCGTGCTGCTCCGGCGCGCTACTGATGGTGAACGGATGCCACTCGTACTTGGCGATGACGGGGATGTTGACGAAGATGTAGTCGCCAGGGTGGTAGTCCAGGTTGGCTGGTCGCTTGATCACCTGCAGAGGAATTCAAATCAGAGCCTTCGTGCGAAGTTCGCTTCCGACCGACAGCAAGGGCGTGCGCGGCTGGATAATGCATTTAGAAAAGACGGCAGATCTGCTCAAACATGCGTTCGCCGGTGCTGGGTGATCCAATGTTATTTTTACTTATTTTCTAGCCATCACTCTCCATGTAACATTCATCAAAGCTCACAAATTAAGTGGTAACACTGTTATTATATTTATCACAATTCAAAATTATAATTGATGCAAAAGTGTTACCTATCCGGAAATCCCGACGGACAGCGCAGGTAATCGGATCGAGTTTAGGGTGACGGAGGCATCATCGTCCGGCCCAGCTGCAGGCTGAACCGTAGATAACAGATAACGCCCCTAGTTGACGGTGTTAATCACTATTCACCGTGTGAACGCTTGGAGGAAGTCGGCAGCAAGCAAGGGCGCAGGATTTCATGGAACTTTTGGGCTCCAAGAGGGGGTATACTGAAATTTAGATTCAAGATAAGGTACGGCTCCTCGCTATCCAATGTTGCTTATTACGGGCATACAGAAGGCGCCCGTTGGCCACCACCTCACAGACATCTCAGGTCCGATCCGATCCGACCATATCCGATCTGATCCTCCCCGATCCGATCCGATCCGATCCTACCCGATCCTATCCGATCCGATCCTGCCCGATCCGATCCGATCCTACCCGATCCCATCCTCTCCGATCCGATCTGATCCTACCCGATCCCATCCTCCGATCCGATCCGATTCTATCCTAATCCCGATCTAAATCCGAATTCAAACACGGATCCGAGTCCGATCAGATCAGATCAGATCAGATCAGATCAGATCCGTAAACACCAGATTAGATCAGATAAGATTCAATATGGTCTGATCTGATTCGATTGAATCTGATCCGATCAGATTACATCAGAATAGTTAAAACCAGATCAGATGAGATCAGATCCGATTCAATATGATCTGATCTGATACGATTTGATTTGATCCGATCCGGTCCATCAGCGCAGATCTGAGGTGAGCACGGCACGACCCGCCGCCACACGCACCAGGTGTGTGACCTTGGAGGGCAGCAGGATGCCGGAGCTGATGAACGCTCTGCCGTGACCCATCCGGGTGCGCACGAAACGGACAGCACGCTCCACCACGTATATGACGCCCGGCAGGATCACCCACTTCCAGAAGTTCGGAGCGTGTAGGATCAGCAGGGCGAAGAATGGTACGTAGAGCAGGTGGGTCCAGTAGAACACCTGTCGGACAGTCCGTGCCGGGTCAGCCCACCACGATGCCCTACCAATCTCCAGGGTTGGCGTCGTGAGATTGTTGCTATCTATACAACACGACAAAAACAGGATAAATGGTGTCAGGCACGGAAAATTATGACCATATGTGGTCAATGCTGGAAAAGACGTCAAAGCACATTTATGCTTCAGATAGGCGATAGCGAATATATCCTCAAGTGGTGCACACCTCCTGCTCCAGCTACATAACGCTCTATTTGTTTTTATTTTAATCAGGTGCTGCCCGCACACGTGCAGCATTTATTGAAGTTGGCCTGACCAGTGACTATGCAAGCTGAGGTGTGTGGAGCAGGCCAGCACCGGGATGGATACTCTGCGATGGCAGCCAAGCAAAGGCTAGGGAAGCGCCTCCTTATTCATTAATGATGGATGGCAGGACGAAGGGATCCCGCAGTCATTACTTGGCACCAATGGATGGCAGAACGAAGGGATCCCGTAGTCACTACTTGGTATCAACGGATGACAGGACAAAGGGATCCCGCAGTCACTACTTGGCACCAATGGATGACAGGACAAAGGGATCCCGCAGTCACTACTTGGTACCAATGGATGGCGGCACACAGGGATCCCGCAATTACTACCTGGTACCAATGCCTTTCGACTAGATCACGTATGCTTGACAGCTGAAGAGGATAAGGCACATTATACGCCGGCATAGTAGCGTGTGATAATTAGACAGCACGCAAATTAAGGTACCAGCCGAGGCTGCTCTGGATGTTGAGGTTGAGCGTGCAAGTGCTCCAGCTCGGCAGGGTGCAGCTCAATGCAGGTTACGGCGGTGCGAGCCAGCCGTCCGCAGGCGGCCGCCGCCCACCTCACCTCAAAGTTGCCCCGCTTGCGGACGAACGGCTGCGAACAGATGACCATGACGGCCAGGATCAGCATGAGCGCCACGCCGCTAGGGTTGGCCAGACCCGGCACCAGGCCGAACCGGCGCGGCCGCATGGTCAGCAGCCACTCGGCGTACGTGAAGTTGCCGGAGTTGAGGGCGCTCAGCGGCCCGTCGGGCGGCACCACGTTGAGGGCTGCGGCAGGCGGCCGGGCCTCAGTCGCACGGCACGCACGTCAGGCACACGTCAGCATGACGTGATGTGACGTGGCATTCACATCACTCATCACCGCGTATCCAAAACATGCGGGGGTACGCGTCAACATAACATTATGTGTCATGGCACTGCTGTAACCCATCGCATGTCTAAAGAGAGGATCACATACATCATGTGAAGTCTAAGGGCATATTAATTACATGAAGTTGCGCGGTGAATGCATCATATCACAATGTGCAAGAATTAGACAGTGCAGCGTACAGTCAATATGTGGTTATATGACGCCATAGAAATCCCAGGTCTGAAAAAGAAGTGACCGCGGTAACTTAGCAATGAAACTTCAAAAGTCGTGATAAGGGACAGGAGCTCCGAAAAAGCATCTAGTGACAACAACTCCACATGTTACGCGTCGTATCGACAGACGTTGTTTTACAACACGCGAGCAGCCCGCAACAATAAATGCACAATGCAGATCCAACGTCAATCAGCAGATGTCACAGGCTTCTGCGCGGCTCTCACCAAGGTTGCAGAGGTGCGCAAATGTGTGAACCACGCTGTAGACAAACACGAACATGCCGGCCATCTTGTGGAAGTAGATGTGCTCGTCGAGAGGTAGGAACGACCCCAGGCCGTGCGAGCGCGCGAAGGTGATGACGTTCCGTAGCATCACGGCTATGATGAACGCGCAGGTGAAATTCAGCGTTTGTCCTGCAACCGTGGCAGTCAAGGAAATAGACGCTAAACAGCGACAAACTATGTCCGTGTAGGTTGAAATGGCTATTATGGTATCTATGACTGGCGTCGCGTGTGATTCGTTAGTTTCGTGCATAGATAGAGTACTTGGAGAATGTTTCGGCATAATATACTTTGATTTTCTATGATAAGATGTTACTGCCAGTCCGAACACGCGGATAGATTTGTTACATAGACCATATTTAGGTTCTCATCTGCACGAGAAGCAAATTACTCCAAGAACGAGCTTTATCCATAGGTCATAGCGAAAACAGTTTTAACAGAAATCTGAACGAGATCATGATCGATGCATAGAACTACAAACGTCGTGTTCTATAGGCTGTCAATTGGCCCTTCTCATCAGGATTTGCTGAAAGCTGTTGCAACGTTGAACTACCCATCAAGAAGCAAGCCTTTTGAAAATTGTGCGCTCTGCTAATCAAAAGATGCGTGCCATTTGAAAGTCCGTCGATGGTTGTGTTCTGAACAGACGTAGAGTTATTTGGATGATATTTTCCATTGACTAACGCGAAGTGGAATGGTGTTGCACGCCCTCCAGCCATGTTCGATATTGTTTGACATTGAGATGACAAACAATACAATTTGCTGTTTCAAAAATACGTGCAAATGCTTTAAAGAGTTTCAAGTAACAGTTACCTACGCTTACATTTGAAAGGCCATCAATATACTTTTTGAACATTTTTGATGACCCTCTGAGCCCATGCACAAGAAAAACCGTCAAAATAAAGACAATCCTTCTACGCTTGTTGCCTTCGTAAGGTGTCATGCAATTGGCTCAAATGGCCTGGTTTGGTGAAATTTGTCGTCTTTTCCAGTGCCCAATACATGGTTCGTCAAACATGTGTAAGCCTATTATGCCAGTTGGCCATATTGGAGATACTGAGAGGCAAGATGTTTGCAAACGCGATTCGACGTTGGCTAGCACATCTGTTAATGGATAATAAAAAACAGGAAAAAAATATTTTGAGAATATTAGGCAGGTATTTACATTCAACACGTCTGCCAATCGCCGAGTGCCGAGTTCCGCGCAATGTTCTTCGGGGTCGCTGCACGCCCCGACGCTACCAACAAGGCGTGCCGTGTGCGTGAGATCTGTCGAAGAGAGCAGGCGTCTCTCGCGCTCGGGGCCTGCACTGTACGCAGCGCCCGCCTACCGCCGCCTGAGCCGCCGTCCCACTCACCGCAGGCCCTGGCCAGCACGTAGAAGCCGGGCAGGCCCCTGAACTGAACGCAGCGCGAGACGAACAGGCCTACGTTGACGGCCAGGAAGGCGAAGAGGAAGGCCAGGTACGTGTAGTTGTTCCTGATGTAAGGCAGCGAGAACTGGTAGGGCCTGACGGAGGTGAGCTGGCGCAGGAAGGAGAGTCCACGGCGCGGCTGCGGTGGCACCAGCCAGCGATCGATGCTGTGAACATGCCCGGCGAACACGGTGATTAGCGCTCAACTGCGCTAATCACCAGGTGATGGCATGTACTGGAGATGATGGGGACGGCGAAGCTACGGCGTGAATGGTTCGCCGCAGATGTGGATTGCTACAGCATACGTGGTTTAGATTGTGATGTCTAATTCCTCAAATGTAGCACTGTGATTACAACAGATCCGACACAAGGATAAAATGCGTGGCATAGTGTCACTGAACTAACAATAGACACGCATATTAGGCATGTGTAATCAAACAATACTCGTGAAGCAAGTCGCGTTGTGAGCCGGACTTTCACCGAATCTTAGCTCAGATCAAGACCCATTGTCACTATGACACTTTACGGCGGCGTGCCAAATGACACGGACACTTGAACACGGACACATCGCAACACATGGACGCGCCACCAGAGCGGACCTGACCGCTAACACTGCGAGGGGTTCTGAGTCGACTGGGTCTCAGTGCGCGCATCAAACGCCTGAAAAAGCTCCCAGCCCACAGCAAGGGCGATCAGTGCGCGCATCAAACGCCTAAAAAAGCTCCCCGCCCACAGCAAGCACGACAAACGGCTCTGTGAAGTGCGTAGAAAGTAAAACTCTAACCCGGGCAGGAAGTCAAAATGATGTGCTCCGAGAAAAGGCATGGCTGTATTCGCAAATGGTTATCGAGGATCGCCCTGTCGTCCAGGCTGTCGTCTCACCTGGGAAAAACAGTATTACCCTGCTGTCCTGTCTTACTTCTCTCCTGGTTTGCTCAGTCATACCCTGTCGTCCAGTCTGTCGCCTCTCCAGGTTCACCCCGTCCTACCCTGTTGTCAGTCTGTCGTCTTTCCAGGTTCACCCCGTCTTGCCCTGTCGTTCAGTCTGTCATCTATCCAGGTTCACCCAGTCTTTCTCTGTCGTCAGTCTGCCGTCTCTCCAGGTTCACCTCGTCTTACCCTGTTGTCAGTCTGTCGCCTCTCCAGGTTCACCCAGTCTTACTCTGCTGTCAGTCCGCCGTCTCACCAGGTCCACCCAGACTTACTCTGTCGTGTCAAACTACCTGGACGGTTCACCGTCCAGGTTCACCCAGTCTTACTCTGTCGTCAGTCTGTCGTCTCTCCAGGTTCACCCCGTCTTAGCCTGCCGTCAGTCTGTCGTCTCTCCAGGCTCAACCTGTCTCGCCCTGTCATCACGGTGGCGACTCCACATGTTTGGCGCATTGAATGTGATGTGGTTTGTTACCGAGTGAGAGTGACAAGTCATTTTAGAACTCACTGAGCCATAGTTTTTCGCTTTTTACTGTCTTGGCATGACTTTAGCTTGTAAGGGTGTCATGTTTCAAAGCACTGCACGACGTACGACAAACACTTGGCCTTGTGAAGCACAAATTGGATGCACGAGGCTCACTTCAGTGATGAGGACAGCTGTCTAGTGTCGTGCGGCGGCATTCGGTCACGTGGAATTATTGGATGTATTTGCTACCTCCTCGCTCTCCCTCGAGAACCGGTGTACCTATTACCAGAACACAAAGTGTAATGGAAAGCCCTGAATCCCCGCGCTCCTGATATTGTACTCCTAACCAACATGATTACATGAGGCAATCCACATAGCAAGCAGACAGACGCAACAAATAGCTTCGGGACGTATTGCGGGACACACAACCGGCAGTTGAATCTTTCAGCAACAATGCCAACCGACACCTGAGAATAGCGAGTAGAGAGACAAGACTGACGCAAAAAGGACCACTGGGCCAATTCGCACGCTTGAGAACGAAAGCGGCGACAAGACGTCACGCCCCTTCTTAGCTTCGTGATTACCACTCGTTGTATGAGCCTTCTATTGACTTCAAGATGCTGTGAGAAAGGAAAACACGCATGACAAAATGGTTACATACTTCAGCTTGAGCATATTGGTCGTTGTTATGTACGCATACACCATGGCGTCGACGTCCGTACCCGCATCCAAATTGAGCCGGACATATGGTGTTGTGTCCAGAGGTGCTGCTGCACATGTTTTCACCTGCATCCACGCGCTGGCAGTTCGTACCACGGACTGGTCAATATGCGTAGTATGTAGTAAGGCACGTGGTCAACAAATAATTTCCGACTGTTCACTGAAGTCTTAGCTGCAGCCGTACCTCAGAACATATAGCCGCTTAGACACTTCTGTGTAACAAAGTGGGCAATCCGAAAATGTTCTTTTGGCCACAGCTTGAACTTAAACATAGGCTGAGGTCCTCCTCAGCCTCCTATTGCGCCTCCAGCTCTTCTGACATGTTACGGGATGCAGTACTGAAATCAACCGAGGTAGAGCCTTCCAAGGAAAAGGCGACACATGAAATCAAAAGGAGCAGAACCTTTTAAAAAGAGCAATCGATCACACGGCGGGTCACATGTGGTAAGGTCAGCGACGTGAAAGAACGCATGGTGAGCGTGTGCGAGGTAGACTGCACCACTTCCAACGGCTCAGCATTCCGCCAACAACGACGGGGAGCATGAGCGTTAGTGCAAAACAGCAGAAAACATCACGAACAGAGTGCCGGGTGTGTTCGCACGCCGTCCATGGTCATTTTCTTTGGGCAATCGCGACGAGGTGCGTCAGTTTGGAGTCGGTGTGCTCTGAACCTGCAGCCGTCGCACGCATCACGCCTGCGTCGCCGAGCGCGCCAGCTACACTGACCTCCCCCGACCCCTCGTGTCGCTGGGACCGGTCCCCCCCCCCCCACCCCTACCCCCACCCCCTTGGTCTGATCCTCGAGCCTTCAGACGCCACCCACCTGATCGACAGGTTCTCCAGCAGGCCCTCGTGCTTCTCCAGCTGCGCCTTCAGCGCCTCGTACGTGATGGTGCCGTGGCCCTGCACGTCCGCGTCCTCGAACAGCGCGGACGTCAGGTCCTCGATCTGCTCGTCGCTGAACTTCATGCCGTTCTCCTCCATGCAAGCATGCATCACGTGCTGCAGCTCGCGGTGCTGGATCAGGCCATCGCCTGTTGAGGACACCTCGCGGAGTCATGTGTGGAGCGAGGGTAAGCGGGCGGGTCACATGGAGGAGGGAGGGGACATGGGCGGGTCATCGGATGAGGGAGGGGTAAATGGGATGAGTGGGGAGGAAGGGGAAGTGATACGACCACAAGTGCAGAGGAATGTGAACCTGGTGTGAGCGCAGCGGACGCACGGTCCTAAATCAGCAGCCGTCAAATTAAAGGCGCACGCAACAAAAGAGATCAGCTGTTGACTTCCCAAGATCATTACATGTCATGGTGATCTCGCAATCTTTTCTCACATTCATTACTCGTCGGTTCTCCAACCGCGGCGTCGGCACCCGTTCAGCGCCTCGGTATCCTGACAAGGCTTGCAACATCACCGCTTGTATAAGCATTATGAGGTCAGAGTTTGCTTGCTGATTTGTTGACCTTTAATGTATCACTAGTGCTGGTCAGGCGATGGTACATGGCAAATGTAGACAAAACCAATGGTTTCTCTATAACGTCCTCTATCCAGTACCTCTTAGCATACTGAAGGCTGAGCACAAGGGCTCTGAACTCCTAATATTGAAGAACAGAAGATGATAGCTTTTCTTGCTAAAATAATTACACTTTATCAAGGCTACCTTAATAACTGTACGCTCAAACACGCCCATACACATATGGGCAACGACGGACACGTAAATTGTCCAATAGCCACAGGCGATCCAGTACTTCCTCGGCAGTGTCACCTACCGTCCAGGTCGTACACCTTGAAGAGGAAGCGGATCTTGTCGTCGTGCGACTGGCCGGCAAACTGGTGCATGGCGTCGATGAACTCCTGCAGCGACACCGTGCCGCTGCCGTCCCGGTCGAAGATCTGGAACACCCGCTCCGCGAAGAACGGCTGCAACAGACGTCCAGCGGTCAGTGGCCGCGCCGGGGCTCACCCGGCGGTCGGTGGCTGTACCCTCTCGCTGTGACACGTCGCAGGACTGCGGAGCGTGGCAGGATGTCGGGGGGAGGGGGGGGGCGCCGACTCCGGCACCACCGGGACACCGCCGGGACACCGTCTCTCGCTGCCGGGCTCTGACACGTCTTGGGACTGGGAGCGTGGCAGGATGTCGGGGAAGGCGCCGACTCCCGCACCGCCAGGACACTCGGCGGCGTGGCGGACTGATGGCAGTCGGTGTACGGCACACTGGGAGCCGCGGTCGCCGAGGGGCCGTGCAACAAGAACAGCGGTCATCCCATCATGCTTTGTGGATTAACGACTTACACCGCTTGGGGAAGACTAGATTATTTGACGTTTTGGTTTACGAATTTGCCCCCGTAAAGATTTACATGCATATCCCAATTTCAATCCAGTGTGAAATCAAGTGACAACTCTGGGCATCATCGCAACTAGGGTGAAGAGGCTTAAAATCATAAGTTGAGAAAATGTTTCCGGAAAAATTGTAATGTGCCTTTAAAAAATAAAGGAGCGTGGATGGTGGTGAACGGACACGAAGATGTGAAGAGCACCACGGTGGCGTCTTACACAATGATCTGTCTTCGACCACACCAGCTGCAACATTCTACACGTCTTTGGAATTTCAACACTTCGCAGCAATCTGAGATACTCACGTTCTTTGTTTGGATGATCTTCTGGAAGTCCTCGAGATGGAGCTCTTCTGAACTCCCCAGCTGGCCCCTGAACAAGCCCTCCAGCCATTCAAGGTTCTCTTTGGTGAAGCCAGTCCGCGGCCTGGAATATGGAACAACACGTCACGGCTGCGACTAACCTTCCTCGACCAGCCACGTGTCAGGTGCGCGAGAGAGCGTGGATCGGGCGTCCTCGACCAGCCACGTGTCAAGTGCGCGAGAGAGCGGGGGTCGGGCGTCCTCGACCAGCCACGTGTCAGGTGCGCGAGAGAGCGTAGATCGGGCGTCCTCGACCAGCCACGTGTCAGGTGCGCGAGAGAGCGTGGATCGGGCGTCCTCGACCAGCCATGTGTCAGGTGTGCGAGAGAGCGGGGGTCATGCGTCCTCGACCAGCCACATGTCAGGTGCGCGAGAGAGCGTGGATCGGACGTCCTCGACCAGCCACGTGTCAGGTGCGCGAGAGAGCGTGGGCCGGGCGTCCTCGATCAGCCACGTGTCAGGTGCGCGAGAGGGCGGGGGTCAGGCGTCCTTGACCAGCCACGTGTTAGGTGCGCGAGAGGGCGGGGGTCGGTCGTCCTCGACCAGCCACGTGTCAGGTGCGCGAGAGAGCGTGGATCGGACGTCCTCGACCAGCCACGTGTCACGTGCGCGAGAGGGCGGGGGTCGGTCGTCCTCGACCAGCCACGTGTCAGGTGCGCGAGAGAGCGTGGATCGGACGTCCTCGACCAGCCACATGTCAGGTGCGCGAGAGGGCGGGGGTCAGGCGTCCTTGACCAGCCACGTGTCAGGTGCGCGATAGAGCGTGGGTCGGTCGTCCTCGACCAGCCACGTGTCAGGTGCGCGAGAGGGCGGGGGTCGGTCGTCCTCGACCAGCCACGTGTCAGGTGCGAGAGAGAACGTCGGTCGGGCGTCCTTGACCAGCCACGTGTCAGGTGCGCGAGAGGGCGGGGGTCAGGCGTCCTTGACCAGCCACGTGTCAGGTGCGAGAGAGAGCGTCGGTCGGGCAGAATCGCCGGGTCTGCTTATCATCAGATGTTACGCATCAAGCGTTACTTCTAGCGCTGACCATACACTGCTGCGCCAGATGGGTCGACCCAGCGGTCTACCGTCGTATGTTTTATCACAAGCAGGGAGCCAGCCAACTTGGAGTAAGACATCACGTGGGACGAGCTGGCATTCACATTGGCAGGCAATGGGCCAGCCGAACAATCGTCTTAGAGCCAAGTACGTTGAATGCTTGGCGCACTCTTCCGATGTGACGTATTTACATTTTGCCCGGAGTTTTCTGCCTACGATGCAATACTCCAGCACGATTCTAGAATTAGCATGTGTCCTGCGGGCTAGGGGCCATACTGGTACCGGTACGGGTTCCGGAGGGCCGGTAGCCTACCTTGATTGAGGCAGCGTTCTGGCCCATAGCGTCCCGGACGGAGACACTGTACAGGGTACAAGCATTGCATGGTTCCGAAACCGCTGTGTTAAAAAACCCTGTTCTAAAAATTTCCTTTGGAAATTTCAAGACCGGTTAGACGGACGTCTTTTATTTCAAACCTGGCAAAAGTTACTGGTCCATTAACGAAAGGTCTGAACAAGGCGAGCGTCGCCAACATTGGCACTGTTTGGTGGTCGAGCCTCACAACTGCTCTGTTTGGGGTTCGAGCCTGGTTCCCGGCGAGCAGTTTCATGCCAGCCCTACTCAGACTGGGCGGAGTGCCGCACCCCCTCCATCTTTCATCTCCTCTCGGTCTTCATGGTCTGCGCGTTTGAAACGGCGGCCTGTGCATTTCCATGAGGGCCATGCCTCCGTTTGAAATGGTAGTATGTATCTTTGCCGCGGTGGCCTACGCCCTTCAGGCGGTCTGTGCGCCTGACACGGTGATCTATGTGACCGTCAGGGCGGTCTGTGCGTCTGACACGGTGAGCCATGTGACCGTGCGTCTGACACGGTGAGCCATGTGGCCTTCAGGGCGGTCTGTGCGCCTGACACGGTGATCTATGTGACCGTGCGTCTGACACGGTGATCCGCGCATCTGACAGCCCGGTCTTTAAGCTTGACGCGCCGGCCTGTTTGCTGTCGGGCGCCCGTTGGTCGGTCGGCTCGCTGACCTGCCGAGCGAGACCGCGCGTGGGAGCGGCCCAGGGCGCTCTCTCAGCGACGTCACCGCGCCCGTCACACGGCTGACCACTGACCGGCCGCCGACCGGCCGCCGACGGGTGCCGGCCAGCCGCCGACGGGTGCCGACCGACCGCGGACGGGTGCCGACCGGCCGCCGGCGGGTGCCGACCGGCCGCCGACGGGTGCCGGTGGGTGCCGAACACGCGTCAGTTACGCTAGCGGCACTCAATGGCTTCCATATATTAGGTGAGACAACAGCCGCCATCAAGAATGATAAAAAATGGGAACCGACCACGGCATTCTGCTTTAGCCATATGTAAAGCGGATGTCTGCAGCACCGTGCCATCCCGAAGCATTTATCACCAGTAGCGTAACGCCATGCACTTGCATTTATCATCTGCAGCACAACACAGTGCACTTGGCATTGGTCAATATTGCCCCCAGGCATGCAGCATTGCAAGTGTGCCACGCTTCGTCTCACTTCGTGACGTATTGACTTACATAACTCTCCTGCACCGCACAGTAAATTTATAGCCCAGATTCTGACGGTGTGGAAGGGCCCAGCAGCTGGCCACCATTGCGGTCACTTGCTGGCCACAAACCAGCGGACCGAGCCTGGCTTCCAGGGCAGCTCTGAGAGCGCTGGTCCAGTGGGGTTCGGCCCCGACATCAGATTTGATCGAGTCCCTCGACACAGGTGAACTGTCGTACCGCACGATGGCCTGTTGTGACGCATGGTGGTCTGTCGTTCAACCCGGTGGCCTGTCGTACCGCCAGGTGGCTATCGCACCACATGGTGGCCTGCTGTACCGCACGGTGGCCTTTCGTACCGCACGGCTGCCTCTAATTCCGCACGGCTGCCTCTAGCACCGCACGGCTGCCTGTCGCACCGCACGGCAGGCTGCCGTACCGCCCGGCGGCCTGTCGTACCGCACTGTAGCCTGTTCCATCGCGCGTGCATCACGCGGCCGGCTGTCGTTCCACACTGTTACCTGTTACACCGCACGCCTCCGGCACGGCACGCGGAGAGCGACCGCTGCCGTGACCTCCCGGCCCCGACCCACTGCCGAGCTAGGTCAGTCACCAAGGTCGGGCAGGACAGGTCGGACATGGTCGCCAAGATCATTGTCAAGGCCATTAGCATGGCTTGTTCATGGTCATGGTCATGGTTATGGCCGATGACATGGTCTATTGGACTTCCTACCAGTCTTGGTATGGTCCAGTATCACACGATTGGTCTGGGATGTCAATCATTACACGATCCGAGACTAGTGTCTGGAGTCATAAGGGTCGCAAAACTGGGCTTTCACTCCACTGGCTATTGACAGCGGCGACGCCGATCAAAAAGACCAAGCGATAGGCACACATCTTGGCAACAAACCAGTGATTAACTTTCCATAGCTGTGAGCCGAACAGCGAGGTTCGTAAATGTTTTAGCAAAGGTCAAAGAGCAAAAGTCAATTATAAACACTCAAGAGAGAGAACAAGGAAAAATCGAGGGAGAGAAAGAGAGAGAGAAATAGAGAGAGAGAGAGAGAGAGAGAGAGAGAGAGAGAGAGAGAGAGAGAGAGAGAGAGAGAGAGGAGAGAGAGGAGAGGAGGAGAGAGAGAGAGAGAGAGAGAGAGGAGAGAGAGAAGGAGAGGAAGAGATGAGAGAGAGAGTGAGAGAGAGGGAAGAGAGGATAGAGAGAGTCAGAAGATATGGACAGAGAGGCTGACGGACACAGACTGATATTTTGCTCTTCTCCAGTGTAAAACCATCATGCATTGACGCATGCATTCATTAATTCGGTTGCTCCTTCCAGCTCAGCACTTTTCGCCAACAGCTAGCAACGCAGCTAAGCTTTTTTATGTTGCAATCTATTGGATTGCAAGGTGAGACAGTATAAGCTCGCTAATGGTTGAATCTCACTTGTTCTCACTCGCTAATGAAAAAGGCTCACTTAATGGGTGAACTGCATCTGACCCGTCCACAGCTTTACCAAGACATCCTAGAGCAAACCCTGGGAACCTCAGCAAGCGCCGATTGTGGAATCGGGGGCAGCATAGCGTGAGATCAGGTTACAGACCGGCGAGGTGAGGCGAGATCACCGCAAGATCAATCACACCAGGTTTCACCACGTTTCCCAGCTAACACCCACTCTTGCATTGGCCACGAAGCCACCTCGCCAAAGCCTGCAGGACCCGAGATCGAGAGACAGGCGCTCGGTGTGAGCCACCGATGCCACCACACTTCACGGCGGCGAATCAGAATTCAGAGGAGAGCTCGCAGAACATCACTGTTGGCAACTTCCCAATACCGGAGCTCGGGCGGTGGTGAAACAGCATGCGCCACTGGCATGGCCGGACGGAAAGGATGCAACGTGTTAAACCACAGCTACAAGCCGCGACATGACACTAGTATGCGTTATTTCATAAGGTGCTGTCAAAACCCATTCTAGTAATTTCGAGGCCTGACGTGATGGGAAAGCCACAGGCGTTAATGGTGATTGTTAACAACCGTTTGACACCTCCGGGTTTCAGGGAGATCAGGAAAATCCTCTGGGCGACCAGCGTGGAGCAAACGCACGAGAATTGTTGTCGCTTTTGAAATACAGAATTGGAGAACAAGAAGAGATCTCGGAGAGCAGGCCCGATAACAAGCTCCAGGTTACAAGTCAATGGCAAAAAAGGTTTCAAGCTCAGGAAACCCATGTGCATATCGATCCATCACATGATTCTGGATGTACGTTTGAAAATTTGGAAGAGATTGCACATCTCTGCGCTGGCCAGAGCTGGGCAGACCTGAAGAGCATCTTATTGCAAATGAGGCACGGCAACACGCCGACAAGGGCCGGCGCGTCTCCTGGACGACTCTGGACTGGGCGCCCCGCTGCCGGCGGCTGGGCGCCGAGGTCACGTCCACTGCACACATGACCTCGTCCAGTGACACGCCTCGGAGGTAACGGCTGCAGCGCACGCGCTCGGTCCAGCGCCGGTGCGGCCCGCCAGAGCCGCGGGGTCACCGGGGCCATGTCGGCCCCCGGGCGTCATTCGGTGGGGCGGGGAGGACTGGGCTACGCCTGCGCGGTACGGAGCTCGTGAACAAAACGCCAGCCAGATGCCGACCACATACTGCAGGTTCTGAAAAGAAAAAAATGCTCCTATCCGCACATTTACGGGACCCAGTACTGCAATTTCACTCATTCGGTTCGTATCATTGACGAATTATGATAATTTAAGCATGAGATGAAGCATACCTCATGCATATGCATAACGTTGGACCGAGAGTCGCCGTCCACTAATTACTCGCCCCACGGTAATAGGCCCATTAACGTGGCGCTTGTGGGTAACTTTAAAATGGAACTGTACATGATGAAATTTGAGACATTACTATATCTATGATGCCTATTGCAAAAGTCATGTGATATGAGCAACTGGGAGAAACAATCGCGTGTAACATCATCCAAGTGCGCGCCACCGTCCTGCAAGGCAAGACACCAGCAGATAAGCGGTATATCTTTGATTCAACGAGGATTAATCATAGCTTGGTACCGACAGCGCCACCAGGGAATAATGACGTATCCAACAAACCTCAACCTTTTTGCCATAATCTGACGTTCCGATTCGCGAAAATATTGTAACCCAAAACGCCAGCAGTTCATAGCGTGCATTTTTGATATATCAAAAATGGTGCGGGTTACGCAGCTCCGAGGCATTTGCCACAAGCAGCCATTGCCACTTGAAACCAATATCAAACATCTCGAAGGCATTTGCTATAATATGCTTTACCGAAAGTCATTTAAGAACGATCAAGTGACCCGGGCCGCTGACTTCCAGCCCATAGCCGGCCGATTTCGCCGCACTGAAGCATGATGACGTTTGTCGCGCGACTTCAAAAGGCGCTAATGTCCAGCACATAAAGATACAGCCAGAATTTTGCCAGAATTTTTGGGCGAAAGCTTAACGTACAGTAATGCTTGGTTTGCTCCGTCCTGCCCTCTGACGTCACCAGACCTTAGGCACGGCCACCACCATCTGGCGTATGCCACCCAGTCAGGGGCACATAAAGAGCACCCAATGAGGCTCGAGCCCACCAGGCCCAGGGTAGGGAATTCTGAGGGCAGGCGCTATGACCAACAGGGCTAAGGGGACGGTCCGCACATACATTGAGTACTTAGGGAAGGTTCAGGGCTTAGCTGATAAGAATAGGTTAGAACGGGCTATCATGCTGTTTAATAGTCCAAGGACTTTCGGACTAAGCCGGCAAACAGCCTGGTCCCGTTCGCTTCACTGGAGATTCCATGATACAATATTGTGGAACATAGCTGAAACCCATGCACCCTAATAAATATGTCAAGTAATGATGACCATGACGCCAGTCTGCTTACACAGGAGAAACGCCACGATAGCCAGTATTTGAACTGTAGTTTGGTAGCTTTAGCTGACGAACTTTGGAAAAAGGGTACCATATTTCAAGTCAGACACGCTTGTCTAGCAGCGTGATCAAAATTTCCAGTTCAATGTTATAGCTGGAAATATCATTTCAATGAAAACCAACCAAGTCCGTTTTATTGAGTCGCGCCTAGATCACATTTGAGCTCGACGGGCCAGACACACGACCAGTTTCTATGGGAGCCGATATTGACGTCAGTTTGAATTCATTGCCTACTGCAGCTCCGCACAATTACAGTGATTAATTCTGGTGAGGCCTGGCCAAATAAAATGCAAGGAAAAGACGCTGGCTTAAAAATAAGTCGACATCAATGCACTTGCCTTCGTTTCACCCACACACAACAAAAAATCAATGTATTTAGAAGAGCGTCGTTCAGGTAAGCCTTCTCTCAAACACGATACCTGCTTCCTGGCTCACAGGTCAATGAGTATTCTATTGTATACGGCATGCTGCAAGTTGTTCAGTTTATGCCATGAAGCTTTTTTCGTAGGCATGTTAAGTTTTGTGGTGAACTCTGCAACGCTGGAAACTACGTGTTACCGCAGGGATGCAACCAAGAGGGACAGCTCTCAGCCCCTTGCCCCCTTTGTCTCGTTTTTTTCTCACAAAAGATTGCTCTAGCCAGAAGGTTGATACTCAGCGTGATGTGTGCTTACCAAACACAGCTCCCCCACCGGTTAAGAAAATCCTGGCCGCGCCGCTGTCTAAAGAAGCGTTTTACGAAGTCCCAGGAATATCCACTATTGCCATGACGCTCGCATATGGCAAACAGCAAACCACATCCAACAGCACTCAATTAAGACTAGCTGATATTTTAACCCTTGTTTAGGACCTTTTGATCGCATCTTGAGAGAAAATTTAAATGCTGAATGAGCTTATAAGATAGGCCAGGAAATTTCAACCTGGGTTTGCACGATTGATATCAAATTTACGATGAGATTTTCCAATTGGAAACAGTGTCACATGCTATTCGCAGCAAACGCTTTAGACTTTGGATACAGGAACTCAGCAGCGAAAGAAGACTGCGACCAAAATTGTGGAGCGCGGATTGTGGTCTCCGACCATTCTTCCGCTTCCACGGAACCGGCGCCCTCGATGCTCGGCGGCCACTGCTGCCCCTGCACCGAGCAAAGTGCACCTCGCTCTGATGAGCGTCCCTGTTGGGTGAGCCAAACACTCCATATCCCTCGTCAACCGTGCTGGGTCATGACCCATGGCGCTGCAGGCTTCCGTGGCACAGCCGGTTCTCCACGCACCCCGACCGGGCAGCGGCTGCTGCACGTACCTGGAGCCCTCCTCGGGCTGCACGGGCGACCAGCGTCCGTCACCGCCATGTGACCTCACTCGGTAGCTGGTGACACGCACGCAGGGCCGGCCGGTGGACATCTACATGACCACCGGCGGCGGCCGGCGCTGGCGCGGCCGGCGCGGCAGACCGTCGCCGTCGCCGCCGCCGCCGCAGTCCCACAGTCGTCCGTCACCAGCACCACACCCGTGCCGGCTGCGGAGTGGGCAGCCGTAACGTCCGCGTGGACGGCACCAGACTGCGGACTCAGAGGCTCGGCAGTGCTCCCGGCGCGGCTCGGCGCGTGCCCGGCGCTTGACTGCGGAGCTGGCTTCTCACGGGCGCCGCCGTCCGGCGTCGCTTTCACTGCCGCCACCGCGGCGGGGGGACTCACGGAGTGGCCACCGGTGGCCGTGAGCTCCGCTCTGCAGGGAACTCGGTGCTGTGCGCAGGCCTGACCTGCGACCTGAGCTGACGCACATACCCGGCGCCACTGATCTCGAAGGCGCAGCGGGCGAGGTCACGGTTCCGTCGGACGCACGGGAGCGGAGCACGTGCCGCCGCTTTTTGCTCAGCTCGTGATGCACGCGTGAACATGTCCACCAAGACAAAGAGAGGTATTTTCATGGTTTGGTGGGTTCAAACCAGTTCACTTAAAAACGTAAGAATGCGGGGTGTCCTCATAGCCAGTGTCGCTAATAGCATTCTTATGTTGTTCTCCATTCGCGACCTTAGAAATCATGGCTGCAGCGTTTTCGAGGCTCCATGATGACCTTATATGATGTGAGCAGAAACAGTAAAACGCCTAGCTAGGTCATGTGTAGCGCACCCCGCGTGGCTTGCTGATCGAATCGACGTTTAATTCCTGGGAGTATTTACGGCAGGGAAGCTCGCAACTGCGTTTGTTAGTTATTGGGTAAGGGTTCCCTAGGCCTGAACGGCGAGGTCTTTACAGTTGGGCGATATTTACATAAAGCAGCGCAGCATGGGTTCAGCGCGAGAACCGCACGCCTCAAATATGACAGAATGTGAGGAGTCTTGGAAACTGACACAGAAGCATGAACATGCAAATCAGCACCGTTTTATCCCGAACGATCTAGCAGTGACTTGCACAGTTACATTTGAACGACTTGAGGCTGTCATATCTTAAGACGTGTCAATAGCCTCGTGCATTTCATAACTCCTTCAAAGGGCTAATATGACATTTCTATTATGTTTGCACTGATCTGCCTAATGGCCGCGTCAACGCGCGCTCACGACCATCGGTTTTCTCTCACGTTTTTTCTTTCTCCAAACAGGGCCACGGCTGCGCTGATGACGGCCATCATTATGCACCATGACGCTGCAAAATTTAAAACAAGCACGCGCGTATGCGAGACAAAACGGGCCGCTAAAGTGTCATGAAAAGGCCATAACGTAGCGATGTTATTGGCAACGCGGCCAACGCGGCGGGTGAAATCACTTCTGCCAGCCGCGTGACTCACACTCGGTCGGACCACGGACCGCAGACGTGCGTCAGGAGTCAGGCAAGCGAGGCGAGTTGGCGCGCTGGTCACGGCTCGCTTGAGAACAGGCGACTCGTCACCATCGCTGACGTCACTCCTGGCGCGGATGGTAAACACGGCCGCCTGAAGTGATAATGGGTTGGCCTTCACCCAGTCCGAATGACAATGGGCTGGCCGTCACCCAGTCCGAATGACAATGGGCTGGCCGTCACCCAGTCCGAATGACAATGGGCTGGCCGTCACCCAGTCCGAATGACAATGGGCTGGCCGTCACCCAGTCCGAATGTGTCATCAGGACGTCCTCAAGTGAACGCTGTAGAACCGTCCTCAAGCGTACGCTGTGGAACCGTCCTCAAGTGTACGCTGTGAAACCATCCTCGAGTGTACGCTGTGGAACCGTCCTCAAGTGTACGCTGTGAAACCATCCCCAAGTGTACGCTGTGGAACCGTCCTCAGAATAGGCTGGTGGCCGCTGGTGGCCGCTTCCAACAATAGATAACATTGCTTGCAATTCTTTAGATGGGAATTTAAGGCACAATCAGGGAGCGAAACGAACTTTCTTGTTCTGGTGATGATTTTCGTGAGCTTTTGTTGGGGGAGGAGATCCAAAGCTCACACTTGATGTCGCTGCCACCAGCTTGGCGACATGGTGACACCCATATGACGTCATGTTTCACCTATGGTGTCATAGCCTGTCCTCAGGACAGAAAGGCATGCACGCTGCCAGATCTGTCATCAAAACAACTGCCCGTCATACAGCTCGAGTCTGTCACCAGAACAGAAGGACAGGAAGACAGACGACAGGTCAAGAATCAGGGTTTGTCACCAGAATGTCCTGAAAGACAGGTCAGCTAAAAAGTCACGGGCATCTGGAGTTAATTGGGCTTAAACCTCCCTTATCCACCCAGAAGGGCAGACAGGTCACTGTTATGTGACGCCTACTATTTCCTCGCATCCATGGTTGGACAGTCGCTCCACGAAGAATAACAAAGGCCTGACAGGGCCGAAAGGAATGGTGCGGTCTTAGCTGTGGCTCTGTGTGGCCACGCCGACTGGTGCAGTTCATGCATCACACAGGTGTAGTGTGCCCAAGCGCAAGACACGCTTGCACAGCGTGGCTGTGGCTGTGTGGCCTCGCCGAGTGGTGTGGCTCATGCATCACACAGGTGTAATGTGCCCAAACGCAAGACAAGCTTGCACAGTAGCTGTGACTGTGTGGCCACACTGACTGATGTGGCTCATGCATCACACAGGTGTACCGTGCCCAAACGCAGGACACGCTTGCACAGTGTGGCTGTGGCTGTGTGGCCACGCCGACTGGTGTGACTCACGCATCACACAGGTGTAGCGTGCCTAAGCGCAAGGCACGCCTGCACAGTGTGGCTGTGACAGAGGCACAGCGTTATTCAACGCAGGCATGAAATCACCGAAGACTGCAGTTCCTAGGCCTGCGGCGTTTGTGGACCCCCCGGGACCGTCTCTGTGGCGCTCAGCCGTCGCTCCACCGGGGATGCCGTCATCGGCGCGTGTCGCGGCGGCACCAGGCAGCGGCCACAGGCGTCAATGCCGCTCATGACGGAGGGGTGCCGAAAGAAGCCACCAGAGCGCGCCGTCCGTCTCAATTCTCCTGGCTTGCCACACGCGGCGCCGATGCGTGAGCGATAGCAGTGGCGTGGGAAGGCGCATTGTTCCGCCGTGCTGCGTCATGATGCCGCGCGTCGTCGTTTCCGAGTCGATCGTAGCTCCCTGACCCCATGTGACCGAGGTGGTGACCCGACGTCGATCCGACGCCACGGACGTGGTGATCTAATACTGACCCAGGGTTACCGAGGTGATGGCGCGGTACTGAACTGGTGTTACCGAGCTGGTGGCTCAGTACTGACCTGGCGTTATAGAGGTGGTGGCTCAGCACTGACCTGACGTTATCGAGGTGGTGGGTTGGTACTGACCTGGCGTTGCTGAGGTTGGCGATGAAGTCCATCGTGAGTTGGACGGTGACCTGGCCGAATTCGTGAATCACTCTAAAAATCGTTGGGATCACCTGAAATGCACGTTACCCGCGATTAAGATCAAATATTATTGGTTAAGCCAACATTGTGCCTGACACCTGGGTTTTATCTGTTGGCTAGCATACACACACACGCACCCGAACACGCACACGCACACGCACAGGCACACGCACACGCGCACACACATACGCCCGCCCGTACGTACGCACGCACGCACACGCACATACAATGTAAAGTGTACATGGCGGAGACCATAATTTCAGAATCCTTGCTGGACCATCTTCATGACGCGCTAGCTGCAAATGCATATAGGGTACCTGTCTTGATTTATCTAATCTTGTGGTAAGATGAAATTTATAGTGACCTAGAATAGCACCGTACACTCGGGGTGGGTTACCGGATTGGAGGGTCTATTCTGCGAAGCCCGTGCCAGTGAACTTACTTGTCTGGGCTTCGATTACCGTTATGTATGGTAAACATTCACGGATTGGGGAAACGACACGTTATTTATTTTACGCAAAGATGGTAATTTGATGTGCGAAAGAGGAGACACAAAATAAGCACAAAGTGAGATCCCAACAAAAGACTACTGTTGATCTGATTCTCGCTCAAGTTGTTTTTCCACAGTAGGGCTCATCTCACACTCATACAAACATATATGATCTCATCCCGAACCACCGACCAGAATACTGGAGGCAGACTTACGCCCTTGGCTCGAATAATGCGTCCAAACACGTCCTTGTTGATGTGGTGCCGGCCGCAGATGAGGTAGGCGGCAGTCTCTATCACCTGCACCAGCTCGCGGTCGTCAGTGGTCCTAGCGAGGCGCAGGCGTCACAGCAGGCGTCACTGCGTCACTCTGATCAGCCTTCGGCACTTTGCTGGTGCCCGAGCACCAGGCAATGAGGGATCACGATGCGGAAGGGGCGGTCGCGGGGACAAGGGCGTGCAGCCAAGGGGGGGGGGGGCTAACAGGTTCGTTCCCCTTTCCCCTCCCATCCCTCCTGAGCCAAGAGGCTTTACACCAGATATTGGGTGTTATCACACCTATATTTGATCTAAATTCGTTGAGTTTTACAGAAAGCAAGGCATTTTCTTTCCCCATGAGGGAAACGTTGGATGCATGCCTGCATGGAATGTATTTCGCACGGACCTTTGGTGGAGAGATCCAAACAGACGATGCTCTAGCGTCAAAATGGGTCTCCGTTGACATAAGCGTCCCAAACGTGCAGAATCCTTATTGAAATCACATTTTTCCCCGGCAGTGCTACGAATTTCAAGTTAAATTTGCCAAAACTGCACAGACGTATGTCTTTCCTATAGCCATGTGTCTTTTACCAGCATGCTACACTCCGACATTCCCTATTTTTGAACCTATGGTATGCATGATTGAAGCTATCAATTCACCTCACAGCCTTTACTATAGCTATGGACTGCCATGTTTGACCGCACACCATTACAGTGTGATCGCTACAACGCTGTCTCGTCTGAAGATCAGTGGAATATCACGGCTAACCAATTAGCTGATAATGTCACCGAAATCGCAATTCCGTTTCACTGCAAATGTTTTCCAGCATGGCAGCTGCTCAATGACTGAGTTGTATTCTCCCGACAGCAGCACGGTACTTGCAGGGTTTGCCACAATCTGCGCCTTCATCGCGTGATGTAGGGGCGGGTTGTGGTAAAACGATGGGCAGATATAAATAGATAGGAGACCCCACAGAATATAAGTAAGTTTACTGTTCGATATATGGCGCCGGCAGGATACTCACTCTATTTTCCCTTTGAGAAACTCTATCCACTCTTCTTGATCAATGTACCCTGCTCCGTCCCAATCAAAGAGCCCGAAGAAGTGCTCCGCCAGCTCCTGGAAAAATAAACAAAACGCTGAATGGGAACACCTACACTTCATGTCTTCTGTACCAGACTGGGACTGGCGCACACCCGTTCAGTTTGCGAACCTTAATAATCTTGAATCGCAAACATTAATCCAAAAGACGATCTTGAACGAACTTTGTGCTCAAATAAGCATATCACAAACATGAAAACCCTTGTGATCGATATTCATATATGCAAATACAATATTCGAAGCGCACTAAGACTACCACTGAAATATGCCAGAGGTTATGGGACAAATTGTGGGACAAATGATTATAGTTATGGGACAAAAGTTATGCGAAGTTACATCAAAATGCACGCCGCATTGAACATGTCACGTAAATTAACACGCGCTCGGGTGGGGGTCAAATGGCCCCCGTCCCGTAAGTCTTTCCAGAATGGTTTCCGAATGGGGCGGCGAAGCCGCGCCAAATTTTTCTTAGCTGAAGACAATTGAATAGCGGATTGCTTGCTATCAAAAATTTAGATGTGTCTTGTAAGGTCGCTGACCTATGGCAGGTCAAAATCAGTCTATGTTTTCAGCGAAGTCAATTTCTAGGGAATCGTTCAACCTGATGCATCAACGGAGTGTTCGACGAAGCCATACATCTCTGAGATGCTTTCTTAGGCAACACAAATATTGAATGAGCAAATCGCGTTGACCTAGGGTCTGTTATGAAGGTCAGACCAAGTTCAAAACCAACTTGTTTTACTATTCTAGGGCTTGCTGTTTGGGATAGCTTCTGGTACCCATTTCGACTTTATTGACAGCAGGAGCCGCATTATACATCTTCCATTGACTTCGTAGGGATCAGAATAAGTCACTGTTCTAAAATGGCCCCGGTCAACATTCTGTTTTTAGAAACATACTGCCTAGCGCAATCTTTGTCGCTTATTTCAATGTAAAACTCAGAGCAGTCTTGTATGATTTTGGCCATCATGACCTTCAAAAAGTCAAACAAGATTACTGACCTTAAATGAACATGTGACTTTTTGCTTAGAGAAGAAGTTGTCTACGTTCTGGGGGCACTTTGAAGACTAGCCTAGATTTTGACCTTATTCGACCCTATTTGAACCGAAAGTCATAACCTAGGAGCCTCAAGCTTTGACCTAGATGAGTTCATGTACAGGTCAACACACCCTGTAAACTTGGTGTCTCTAGCTTTCTTAGTTCCCGAGATATCAGGGGGGGGGGTCAAGTTGACTCTTCAGCCGAGCGAAGGGTATCTAGCCGGCCACCCGGGCGCGTGTTAAGAAGAGTATTTCACAAGCTGCAAATTGTCTTGACAGTCGGAAATTCCCTCAAAACAGCAATAAAACCATAAATGGCCAGCCAACGTCGCTATCACCATAGCCATGCCGGAACTTCAGTCAGCGAAGCCTTTATTTACTAATTTATAATGCGTACGCAATCTGCACTCCCATTGTCCAGTTTAAAACACGGGGCATTCATTGGCCTTTGGTGCGCACTATTAGCCTGCTGATATATAACGCTGATGTGAAGACCAACAGCTTGCAAAAACTTACTATTCGGCTAAAGTTACACGCCAACCACCTCCCAGATTGCATGCAATTTGTTTAATTGTAAATGGCCTTTTACGGGCCAATCAGAGCAACGAAATTTATATAATAAGTTGTCTATGCCATAACTAACGTATCTCCAACAGGTGTATATCGTCATCGCCGCTGATGAATCATGCAGTCTCTGCCTTATCAAATTCCTCCACGCTCTGCAGCATTGAATCATTGACGGAACATCATAAATTACATGAGCGAGCCTTCAAACACAGCCACTCCATCTGAAGTGGACGCTGAGGCATGATAAGTGGCGATCAATTCATGCGATCGACAGTTTTGCCGGCTGTTATCCCGCTTCGGGCATGGGGCCGTCATGACACGTGGCGTGCTGCCTTTGGACACACGACGTACTGTAGCTGAGACACGCGAAGCACTGCGATTGGGCACGCGACTCACTGCAATGTGACACGCGACGAGTTGCGGTCTGGCACGCGATACACCGCAGTCTGACACGCGACACGCTTGAGTTTGACATGCGACGAGCTGCAGTCTGACACGCATCGAGCTGCACCCTGACACATGATGCGCTACAGTCTGACAAGCGACATGCTGCAGTCTGACAAGCAAAGACCTGCAGAGTGACATGCAACGTGCTGCAGTATGATACGCGACGCGATGCAGTCTGACACGTGACGCACTGCGGTCTGACACGTGACGTTCTGCAGCTTGACACACGACGAGCTGCGGCCTGACACGCGACGACCTACAGTCGGACGTGCAACGTGGTGCAGTCTGACAAGCGACGCGCTGTGGTCTGACACCTGCCGCACTGCAGTTTGACACGTGACAAGCCGCAGACTGATACGCAACGACCTGCAACCTGACAAGCGATGCGCTGCAGTTTGATACGCAACGACCCGCAGCTTGACAAGCCGCACTGCAGGCTGACACGCATTCCGACGGAGCTGGACAGGCGATCAGCGGTTTTGACGCGGTAGGTATAATACCAGTGGTTTATGGCAGTGCCTGACAGCGAGTAGCACACCTGGCCACTATTGCTGGAGACGTTTTCCACGCCGATTCGGGACGTGACCCGGGAACTGAGTCTATGGGACATTTTCCCCTAAAAATGTCTAAATACTGTTACACGAAATGAACTGTAATGATATTAGTAACGCTTTGAGGCGGATTTGGGCCAAGAACAGCGTTGTTAATTTCCAACGTCTGATTAATTGAAACCTGGACAAATCTTGAGGTCTCCTGGTGTTAGTATATTTTGCGAAAGAATATTTATTTTGGTAGCGATCTGTTGTGTAAAGGAAATATTATACGCCAGGTAAAACAAAAGCATATGCAATTAATATTGTGAATATCAGTCACCAAGATGGCGACGCAGACCCGAATATGACAAATGATAAGTTGCGCGACAAACAGTAAGTTCGCGAACTGATCGTTGAAATCATGCAAGGACATAGACATAAACCGCACCGCAGTCACTTACACGACACCACGCTTGGTCATGAGTGTTAGTAAAAGCGAGATATGTTTTGCATGCAACGTGTGGATGAGATCCGAGATATGAAACACAACGGAAAAAGACAAAATACTTTTAAAAATGACGGAATGGCAGCTCGCAATGAATAATCGGTGAAAGCCGCAAAGTAGGGACACCCCAGTTGCTTCTTGCGAGAAGCTTTCAGTGGAGTCAATCCCTTACTCGCAAATTACCCCTAGAATCTTTCGGTGTTAAAAGAGACAGCAGCACCCTCTGTAAAGATCGGAACCCGAAGAGAGTTCTCGATGAAGGTGACTGTGTAGTTAGCCGTCACCCACTGTAGAATGGCTGAGATTCAGCTTGCCGCATCGTATCCGCGAACGGGCAGTTCTACAGTGGATCAATGCGAAATAGGCGCTGGTTCGGGATGAGAAACATCCAAAGGATTTATGTCCTGGCCAGACAGAGTGACGGCCCTCTATGCGGGCGCAAATCTTGTTGTTTTCGAGGAGCTGTCCCCATCGTTTATCAAGAAGATTGACATCCCTGCATACGCCGCAAACACGTCCAATAGAGGACATGTAGGGCGTCATGAAGCAAGAGATGTGCAGAGGAGATTGGATACCCTCGTTGGATCAACAGCTAATCACTCGCATCCACCAAGACACCAGATCCTTGAACTCGGAGGTGCCGCGCAGACTGATCCAGTACCCCCTACGCGCATGAGCACGCAGGTGATCTACCATAGTGATCCGCCTGCTCATTAGTAAAAAACATACCATGGATGTTATGTCATTCTAAAACCACATTCAAATGTGTTTTTCCTCCATTGTGCAGAAACATGTACCAATGTCAGTTTTGTCCATATTTCAAGTGTAATTTCAGGTTACTGCAATCAGAATTTGCCACTTTTAGCTGATTGTAAAATTTGGTTGATCAATTTTACGACAGTTTTTGAAATGTAATTCACCTTGCTGCCACCACATGATTCACCTGCGAGCCTAAAACTGGGATCAGTTGAAGTTGGTCCGCAATCACATACCGCACAGCTAAAATCAGCATCTGAAGAAACGACTTTCGCCTTAATGATAGCCCGGGAAGCCTTGAGAACGGCATAAGAAAGAGCGAGACCTTTGCATTTGAAGCTGGTACATATGCAACATACAGGTGTACCCAGCAAAGAATCCCATCATGTTTTTTTTTCAACTTGCGTATGAGAATGGCGCGGCGACCAGAATCATGTTAGCTTGCTGTTAAATTTGTCTAAGTATAATGCAGTGTCAGGTGAGCGTAATTCAAGATCTTTTGTGTTAGACTAGCAACCGGTGGGAGCATTGGGTTCGTTCCACAAGCAGTCTGTTTTCATGTCGGTGACTTTTCGTGTAAACCAGCGCTAATGATGACAGTGGGAGGGTAATCTGTTGTTTACTGCGGTTTCAGAACGACTCCAAAAGGCAGTGTTGTCTCATGTCGTGAGCCTCTCGTTGGGTCCAACGTGCACGACGGACCTGCTAGCACAAACGTAGGAAAACGGAGCACACGCGTGACATCAAGGCATGGCTTAAATACCGGCAGAGTGACCTATCAAGCCGGACAAACGGACCAGCCCCGCATTGCCCTGTCGTGCCCTGGTATGCCTGCGAGCGGACTACCGCTGAAAGGCACCGCATGAGCGACGTGGACACGTGTGTGGGCAGGTATGTCGACCTTCATCATACTCGGCGGACTTGTGCCACCGCCGCAGTCGGCCGCGTGCGCAGACATACCGCAGTTTCGAAGGCGCTGACGAAGACCTCCAGCGTGAAGGCGCGCGCTCCCGGTACCAGCCTGTTCTGCAGCAGGGCCTCCAAGGCACGCAGGTGACTGAGCCGCTTCCTGTCGGTGAAGGCCTCGGCCTCCATCCGGGAGAGGCTGCGCACGGCCGGCGGGGTGCCGCCGGGCGCACCCCGCAGGTGGGCCACCACCACCGGCGCCGGGCCTGGCCGCAGCTCGCCCCGCGCGCTCGCCGAAATACGGCGCGGGCTCAGGGAGCTGGCAATCGGGCTCAGCGAGAAGCGCCTCGGAGTCTGCGAGAAGCGCCTCGGATTCTGCGAGAAGCGCCTCGAACTCTGCGAGGTGAGGCCGGGGTACAGCGAGGCCCGCCTGGGGTGCAGAGAGAAGCGCCGGGCGTCGTCCAGGCCCAGGTCGGATGGGCCGGCGGCGACCGCCGCCGCTAACGCCTCGGCCGGGCCCGCCATCGCTGCCGCCGGCGTCGGGCTCACTGGCGTCGGCCGGCCGCGGCCGCTGCCGTGCACAGCGCATCTGCGTGACGTCAGACGGCGGGGCCTGATCTCGCGAGGGGTGTGGGCGGGCTCTGGTCCTCGGACTCGACCTTTGGAGCTCGGGTCCCGCCGCTGACCGCCGAGGCCGCTCGGAGTGACCGCCTCCGGCCCTCGGGGCAGCCCGGAGCGGACCGCCTCCGGCCCTCGGGGCAACCCGAAGCGGACCGCCACCGGCCCTCGCGGCCGCTCGGGGCGGACCGCCTCCGGCCCTCGGAGCCACTCGGACCGGACAGTCTCCGGCCCTCGGGGCAGCCCGGAGCGGACCTCTTCCGGCCCTCGGGGCAGCCCGGAGCAGACCGCCTCTGGCCCTCGGGGCCGCTCGGAGCGGACCGTCTCCGGCCCTCGGGGCCGCTCGGAGCGGACCGTCTCCGGTCCCCGGCGCCGCTAGCAGTCCGGAGGGGACCGTCGCCCATTGCTGAAGGTGTCGGGGATTTCGGCTGTCGCTCAGAGTACCGCTCAGGTTATTGGGGTTCTCAATTCGCTGCGGCTTAGCACCGTCGTCTGCAGCCACGTAACGTGATGATATGCGTATGGGCCAACCCTGATATTGTTTGCCGAGTGGTTAATTAAATGAATGTTTTTATATGAGGGAAAGAATATGCCTGCATTACAAATAGAACGTCGGCACTTTTCTCTTTTTCAGGTCATCTCCTCTGTTGCAAAAAAAATCGGTCTTCATTGTCACACCGCTGCAAACTTGTGTCTTTAATATACGCCCTGTGCTTCAATATAAGACCTGGGAGACTGGTATAAATGTAGCGTACTTTTTGCTGTGTGATATGCAAGCAATGCCATGTAGCGATACGACACAATGAACCGAACCCTGCAGCGCAACCGACCAATTAACTTATGTTTTGCTTTGCATTGTGGGTAGATGAAAAACTAAAAGAAAAAGCATTCCCCTTCCAGAGCGATAAAGCGTAGTGATAAATTCCAGTATGCTCCAGATACATGGCACGGGAAAATGGACAAATAGCAAATCAGCAAGACTGTATACAGAGGGAGGCAACAGCGATTTCAAGGATATTTGGGGCTTTATTCCGCTGTCCGTGCCACTTCAGATGTCATCTGGGCTGCTGGCCCGTCACGACGCCTCGGCTTTGCCGTCGACTGCTGTGCTTAATGCCCAAGAGGAGTTAAGAGTCACTGAAGCCATTCGCTGCCGGCTTAAAGCCAGTCGTCGAAGCGAATTGTTGTTGTGCGACGGTTTTGCAAAAATAAAGCCGGCAATGAAAAGCCAAGAGAGCATCCCTGTCCGCATTGTGTTCCCCCTAAAACGCCGCCTGCGTTCGTCACTGATCAGTAGCTGCTGGTGGGCATCACACCGAATGCATATGATCACAGTGTTCCGTTTTTTTTCTGGCCCACAGCATCGCTCACGTCGTCATTGACGTCCATCAGCATCCGTTCGTGAGCATACACGGATGCGGTGAGCACCGGGCTCAGGGATTTCGGCCAGACGCATCGACCTCATCGATAATGGCGTGCCGACGGAGGGTGGACTGGTGACGTCATCACATTTGGGATGACGTCATCCCCGTTGGCGTGACGGCAAATTCCGACAGCTATCTTTTCCCAACATCCAAACGTCACTTTGAGGAAAAAAGGCAAGACTCAGTGAACGTCTTTATACTTGGCGTGCCCAAAACGGAAATAGATATGTCGGTAGCTGGCAGAAGCTCATTAATTTTTTCCTCGCGCCGCTTCCATGGTGATGTGGTTACTAAGCACGCACGACGCCGTGCTCCGATTGTCACCGCCTCCCGCAGGGCTTGTATTCCCCTGAACAGCTGACTTCTTTCCAGGGGGGCACTTAAAGAAGCATTTATAGTGACGTAGTACGCAGATAATGCTACAACTAAAACAAGTGGCAGTAAACAGTAAGTGACTCAAGTAAACATTAAGAGCACGTAATACAACAAAATCAGCCAACGACGCAAGGCGTCGCTTCCCAGGGATACGGTAATCGTTATGAAATTTGGCGTGATTAGCGTGTCAGGAATTTAAAGTGGTATGTGAAAACCTGGTGTAATTAACTGGCCGCACACACACAAATAATGCCAATAGTAAGCGCCAAACATTTTTGGGAGATATTATCTCACTTATCTGCGTTATATTATTTGCATTTAAATAAATTGTCAGTGATTACACAATTTCCGTGCACCCTCATCCCATCATTGCGGTCAATACAATATTAGCGCAGAGGGTAACTTTTGGCATAGGGCAGGCTTGTTTTAACCCTGTCGAGTCACTATTCAGGTGAAGTTCATGGGACATACCTCAAGAACAAACATTTTACCAGTCACTTGTGCTGAGCCGTCATCATTCAAAATATGATATGCGCTGCCTCATCATCATAACAACTAAAAATGCAGCCGGATAGAACGCATGGTGATTTGGAGAGTCTTCACCATTGTATTTCTTCAAAGCAAGTGTACAATTAGTGAACGAATGTCTTGGATACATCGAAAGGAAAAACATACTGCGCCAGCTCGTTACGGAACGCTCTGGGAACTGGACAGCCCTTGAAATCTGGACCAAGACGGACCAATTGTTATCAGCATCAGCATGAAAATAGGTATTGGTTTGAGCATCGTCCTGCAGTCGTTCGAATTTGACACCGCCAGCGCTAATCCTACTCCATGAGCTGACAACAAAGGCGCATTGTTCCGTGACACTCACGGAAAAGGGTGCCTTTGTTACACGAGCTTCCGGCGGCATCCCAGCGCGGTTTGATAAGCGGTATCATGCGCGGGTGTCAGCGTGTTTTACCTGCAGCTCTGTTCGTCAAGCAGCCACGCGACCACCATCAGGTCGCCGGCAAACACCATAAATCGATCAATCGCGCCGGCGGCATCCGCGCCAGCCGGCCGGATTAGGCGGTGTCAGCGTGGCTGATTCGGCCGGGTCGAGGTCGGAGTACCAGTGGCGCGTGCACCGATGCCCGTGGCGCCCGTTGCATCAGCCGGCGAGGCCGGGATAACGTCGGTCCGCCTCATCGGCCAGTTTGAGTCCGCTAGCGATAGCGGAAGCCCGTGGAGGCGGGATGGAAGCCACGCTCGATCATCCGATGCCACGGCAAATACGCGGCCGCCTGCCGGAGCGTTTCGTGTCGGCGCTGTCGAGTCCTCTTCCCGCTATCGTGTCAGCTGAAGTGGAGGTGTTCGACACAGCGGCAGTGGATACGGCGAGGCGTCTCGATGCCGACAGCGCGGTATCGTCAGGACCGGGCACGCGCCGCGGACCGCGAGGCTCGCCTCTGACAGCGAGGCGCGCTCCCACTGACCGCGAGGCGCGCTCGCCACTGACCGCGAGGCGCGCTCGCCACTGACCGCGAGGCGCGCTACCACTGCCCGCGAGGTTCGCTCGTACTGACCGCGAGACGCGCTCCCACTGACCGCGAGGAGCGCTCCCACTGCCCGCTACTGACTGCGAGGCGCGCTTCCACTGACCGCGAGGCTCGCTCGTACTGACCGTGAGGCTCGCTCGTACTGACTGCGAAGCACGCTCACACTGGCCGCGAGGCGCGCTCCCACTGACCGCGAGGCGCACGCGTCGCACACCCAGCAAGACTGTCTCCGTGACTGCCAGCTCGTGTTTTACCTCACCGTCCTTAGGAAACCCGTGGCAGCAAAATCTCTGAAAGTAATTCGCTGCGCAACAAATCATCGCCTCCGAAACGGCTGCAGGCGTTGTCAGCGTATATCAGTAACACTGACAAGGTGGAACTGCGGAAGAACTCTGGGATGTAGGAGTTCACAACGTAAAGGCACAAACAAGTGCCTTCTAAGCCGTTATCCTAAAGTGCATGTGTCCTTCAGGTGGTCATGCTATTGAACTCGCCGCTGCAGTCACCAGGTGTCTGAAGCTGCTGGCATGAGGGTACATTCAACGTTGACGATGTCAGGTTCGTTAGACGGATTGCGATCAGCGGCCGCAGCCTTCGCCAATCGAGGCATACATGCACTGCACCATCTCTCAGGCCTGCAGGTATCCGGCCAAACATGTTCGGAACCGATTTCGGATCCGACTTGCTCTAGGTGCATTGAACCCTGCCCGACTCGGTTCCGAACCGTAAACTCAACTTGGTTGATCCTAAACCCGACTAGCAAGAGGTAGTTCTGACTAACAGAGAAAGTTTGTGCTTTAGAGCCAGCTCCCCTTGGTTCTTCACATGGCCTGTTTCAGTTGACTCAGATTCTGATCCCATAAGACGTTGCTGAAATCTGCAGCTAATCCGGTCTAGCCAGATCAGTCTACCGAAACGTGCAGTAAAATAGATAACTGGCTATATACATTTCAACTCGTAAGCATTGCCAGCACACGAGGCCCCTTGTGCCAATTAGATCTGATGCCATCACTGCGAGCTATCATTAGCCTGGCTCTGCTAATAAACACCGTTTACAGGTGGAATATTCATAAGCAGGTTGCATCAGAATTGCATTTGCATTATGATAAGCATTTTCCCTTCTCAGAAATGAGAGCCCGACCTCTGCAGCAAGCTGAGAGCGAACAGAACTGCAGCAAATATCGTGCTTCGTTTTTTCCAACATGCATCCAGGAAGGTGGGCAGTATACACAGATACAACTGACGTCCAAGTTTTGTTAGGAAAAAGACATAGATTCATGGCACTGGCTGGGCTGGTGACTTTCTAAATAGCATCAATTCTACAGTCGCGTAACAAGCAATGGTTCAACATCGATAAGACATGTTTTATGATTTGTGCCATCGCCTTTCCTTTAATGCTTGAACGGATTAATTTCAACGTTGCCTTTGATTGCAAGACGTGTGCAAGAAATTGTTTGCAATGCAGTTGAAAAGTAAACTAACAAGATGCTTAAAACCCTCTGAAAACAAAACGCTACTTTCCTGTCCATCGAAACGAAAGGAAGTGTTTCACGTTTGTAAGGAACTTCGAATTGGGACAATCCGACTTTGCGTTTTCATAACCCAAAATTAGAAAGATTTTCATAACTCAGAGAGCGGAAATTTGCATAACCCAAACCTTTCAGATACCTTAAACTCTCCGGCTCCCGAGCCTGAGTTCAGAAAGCCCATCGGCTCAGTTCTTCAAACTAGGATATCTAGAGGCATCATCATAACACCCGACCAAGAATGGCGACACCAACGGCTGACAGCCTGGCCGGTAGTCGGCGTTGCCAGTCAGTGACTGACTGGACGTGATACCTGTCACAGCATCACTGACCCACGGCTGTCATGTTTCCAACGTGCCATGTCGCCAAGTTCGCATGGACAATCGCCAGTTTTGCCGGCAAGTTCAGCGGGGGCAACAAGTTCACTCTTTCTCGTCCATTGTTTTCGGCAACTTATTGCCACCGCGTGCCCGTGCCCGTAGATAGGCGTACGCTGCGAACGATGGACATGACAGCACTGTTAGCCTTCATGCTAGCATTTCTGAGACGCGACTCTGAAGCAGCAGTTGCTTTAACAGAAGATTGCCGAATACGTGGGTCTGGTGTAAAACGTTGTGGACTCGTGTCCCGTGGCACTGGGTTCGATCATGCCAGCTGCTTGGCTCAGCCATTTCATAGTGGGCAGCTGGCACCTGGCAAGTGAGTGGCGTCCTGGCATGAGCGGCCACGTTGTAGCGTTGTAGGGGACAGCTCGACCATTTCATAGTGGGCAGCTGGCACCTGGTAAGTGAGGGGCGTCCTGGCATGAGCGACCACGTTGTAACGCTGTCGGGGACAGCTCGGCCATTTCACAGTGGGCAGCTGGCACCTGGCAAGTGAGGGGCGTCCTGGCATGAGCGGCCACGTTGTAGCGTTGTAGCGGACAGCAGGCGGAGAGTTGCATCAGTTTCTACCATTAATACCCTCATTGACCATAACTACCGAGGATAGAACTAAGGTGCTTATATACACAGGCAGGTACAGTCTTCAGGTACATATGTAGCGGGAATTTGGAGAGCAGGACCTCATTTTTGGTGTAAATGACCTGTGAACGGGCCCCTTTCACATGCTTCTGCCTGCCTTCCCAGGGTAAGTTGTGTCACGTGGTGGGAAAGTTTTTTTTTGCATGGAGTAAGTTGCATAGCAAGCATGCTGAATGTGTTTCGATATGTGAACGAAGTGCGCTCTTGTCTGCTGACCCGTGATTCGTCGTGATTACGACATGATAAATATCTGCCCTTTCTAATCAGTCATTGTTTACTTTATAACTACGGCCACCTCAGTAGTTATAAAATAAACAACAACTTTAATAATTCGTTTTTCGGTTGCTCGAAAAAGGAACTATGCATCTATATATGCAATGTAGATACTGATTTCTTGTATGGATGCCAATAAGCCATGAAAATCATGTCACTCAGCCATTGAGAGCATAACAGTCAATGACATCGTAGTCAGGACATTATATCACTGATACAACATGCCTCATACACAACTGACGCATGTACCGCCCGGCATCTGGGAAGCAAGCCCGCGCCACGCCGAAGTTCTTGGTAAGCAGACGCCGGATGGTTTGCGGCATATGCGGCACCTGTGCTTCCCACCACTCATCACAATATTCGCATTAGTCTGATCGTGGCGTAAAAAATTAACACACATTTTCACCGATCGTCAGAGTTTTCAGTGATATGCAAAAAGCACATTTGTCGCGCTAATCCCAACACGCGTGCGCGCATGCAGCCGGAAGTACACTGAAATATATAGGGCGATGCCGTGCCACGGCCGACTGATTCAAGACAGGCATCTGACACATAAATTTATAGTAAATCACCCCCATGCTACTTGTACATGATACAACTCACCCCAATTTCCCCACGGTGTGAAAAGATCCCTCAAAGGCTCTGTGAGGCACGAAGGCTAGTGGCACAATAATCCATTGAGCTGAAGCTGCATTCCTGGGTCGTGGACTCAGGATACAGGAGCAAGTACTGCTGCACACGTGGTCTGCATCTAGGTAAAAGCATCCAACAGCTCGGTTTACATGTAATAATAAGGCGATACCAGATTGTCGAAGATATTTGGCAAAACTAAAAAACGCTTCAAACCAAAACGAAATGGTATTGATACACCCCCATTTTCGTCCCCCGCAATGCCGAAGACATAATGTGTCGATTTTGGGCAAATACGTTTGAACGTGTTTCGAACAACGACGTTATTTTTTTCGAAGTGTCTAAGTTGCTCAAAGGGAATGTTCCACAAGTACGAAAAACAATGATAGCAACGAATAGCAATGAATATGTGATAGCGATGAATGATGGCATGATAGCATGATAGCAAGATTCAGATATAATGCAGTTAGCTTACTTATGGCCATTGGTATACCTCTGAGTGGAAAAGACTGTTCTAGACAGCAAAACTTCCCTTAGAAAATATGCCCCTCATCACGTCATTGTTTGATTGCATCCTCGTACCCTGCACAACATGGGCTGAGAATCAATTCACGGTCGTACTTGGAAGTCGTGCTCACGAACGCCAGCTAATAACGACGCGACAATGACATCTTGCCCGGCCTTGATCGCTGCATGGCCAATGGATTGGCAGGATTTGATTGGCATCATAATATCATGAATGGCTGAGCGTCCTTGAAAAATTATGCACGAAATAGTCTGTACATCTTCGTGGGCGTATAGCTCAGAAACTAAAGGAGTTTAGGTCTGAAAAGGGCAGGGCTATAAACTGCACCGAATGATCTCCAAGATGGCTGTTGCAGTACAAACCGCATATCAATGTGGAACACTCCCTTTAACTTTCGAGTACCAAGTATTTGACCGCTGGGCAAGAACTCGTGCCAGGCTATCACATTTGATGTGGCAGCGTGGTTGCATTTGGAACAGAGGCCTTGCTGTCATATTCAAAGCTTCCACAGTCTCTTGACTTCTACAATGGATTTTGCCCGACGTTGACTGGTTGGCGGGTGCAGTCTTTCTGTAACCTCAACGCCGATTAGTTGCCTTGGACGCAGAGCCATGGAGGTCGCACAGAAATGACATTTCAAACCCTTGGTTTTTGAGCACTCATGCCGAGGGAACGGACGTCTGTGCGATTACTATGCGCTTATTCGGTTGTGGATATCAGTGGTGAGCTGGGATATTCAGTTCGGAAGATATTGCTAATTTAAGGAGACTTGAAAGGAGTTGGGCAGATGATTTTATGAATTTTAGAGTTTCATGAATTTTACAGAATTTCATGAATTTTACAGAATTTTATGAATTTTACAGAATTTTACGAATTTTGCAGAATTTTATGAATTTTACAGAATTTTATGAATTAAACAGAATTTTATGTTTTATGCACATGTCCTTTTTAAGACACACCAACGCCGGTCGGCCTGTATGCTTAGTTTGTCGAAGTTTTGTGCAATTATGGCATCATTTATAACACACTTTGTAAACGCGGTACATACAAGCAATTTCGGTAAACACAAAATTAAAAACGGCGGGACACTAACTATATACCATCAGCGCTGGGCAATATAATTTTGCACTGATGTCTATAGACTTTAGGCATTTTCAACATACTCAACTGACTTTCAGGAAATTTTCAGAAATCGACGGTAATATACATCATTATCGCCAATTGCCAGCGGGAAGGTTCCTTCGCCAAACGATCTGAGAAAAGTGCTGGCTCTAACAGCTTTCCAGGAGCCAAAAATTTCCTTTCGTTGTGTTGTGATGCCCCTAGCGAATTTCGTTAACACTCATATCATGACCATGTCCAGCAACATTCCTTTTACACACGTTTTCCTCTTCTGATGGCTGTTTAGTGATTTGTTCTTGGTTGTTTGACAATGCATATGTCAGGTCTGTTCATTAACACACATATACCTTGCGATTTATTTACGCATGCGTCTGCAGAATAGACACGTCACTCACAAGAGCAGTTGGCTCAGTCTCATCGCTACTATCTTTCCATATGAGATAGAGCTTTCTAAGTTATGCTCCGTGTGTGTACCGTTGGGTCTTAGTCAACCTCGTAACACCGCACCGCAAGCATACGAACTGTTTTTAATTGGCACCACTACGCTATATCCTAGATAAAGCTGGGGAGACGGTTGTTTCTGGTGAAAAATTGATAATACTTCAGCCCCGGTGCCCATGTCGAGGAGCCCATGCATGCTCGAAGGAATTCCGAAATTCAGATCCAGGCCGATAACCCCACTCTGTGAGCGCAGCTAAGTAGGCTAGGTACCTATGAGAAAAAAAAGAAATGGGGTAATACAACTCTTAAATACCCCATATATGTACGTTACTCCACATTGCAAGGCCTTCTATGCATCTGCAAATCATTCTACACTTCAGATCCGCTCACAAAACGGGCGAGACATTGGGAAAGCCCTGAATACGTCAACTACCATGCTTGCTGTGCCGTGTATCATCCCGTCGACGAGCATGACTGACACCTAGCGGCAGGAACACTAAGCTGAGTTGAGTATGACTGCCGTGGGGTGAGGCGGCTGCCTGGTCCGTTTGGCAGCGAAAACGCATTCAAGGTGCACTCGATGCGCACACAAAACTTTAGGGAAAGAGTTGCAGGGACAAGTTGATCGAAAAAACTGCACGCAAAAAAGTCGGACGGGACGTATAAAAGCAGGGATCAAAGTTAAATCGGAAAAGCCGAAGGACGTTAATTCCATGGACGACGCACGGCGACGACGCGTCGAATAGAAGTCGAAGAACAAGGAACCGACAGGGAAAAAAGTAAAATAAGAAAATTTCAAGGAAGAAAAATTTAAAAAATTCCAACGGGAAAAGCACACAAACCAGAAGTCAAAGGACATCAGGCGGGAGAGACATCAGGAGGAGACTGATTTCCGTGTCTTCAGAATGGAAACCCGGGCTGCAACAGAAGAGTCTTTCAGCTCCTGACCGGGAAAGGAAGGCCCCTAGTGTTCTACCTACGCGACCTCCGCCTGACAAAGATTAAGTGTCTTGTCAGTGCTCAAGAATGTGGGTTGACACGGGATCAAAACTTGTCATGGTATGGCCAGCATGTGTTTGTCGACGAACATTTATTGTTTCCCGGAATTATACCATTAAAAAACATGTTTACAACTTCGAGGGTGCGCGCTCAAATTGACAGAAACAAGAGGACCGATAGGTAGCATTGTAGTCTGCGTCTAACCAAAGGCGTTGGCCACTGGTTCTAGTATCACGCGACGGGCGCCGGGCCGGGCGCCGGGCGCGCGGAAGCCAACCCGTGACGTAAAACGGTGCTTCCGAAGGCCTTTAAAATCTACCTTTGAGATAAAATGATGCTACTAATAGGTCAGAATGGTGTGAAATTCCAATGCCAAAGCAAGTTTGTAATTAGTAGATATAATGTAGCAACACTGATTAAGTTTTTCAATGGGGGCGTGAATTTTACTGGTGCAGTTTTGAGGTTTATTTTTGGAGTGAATTAATAGTCACAGCAGCGCAAACAATAAAAATTCAGACATTAGGCCCAGAGGTTGTGGTGCTGTTAATGCTTAATCTGTTTCTATTGACACTCCAAATAATCACACAGGGTAAATATACGGTCTGAAATACCATCTACACCCACGGAACGATTCCATGAAGCATTCAAGGGTATCAATTGCTAATGTATAGTCGTTTTCGCGCGCCCGTGGCCAACATCACATATTAAATGGAGTGTTTCACAGTTATATGGGGTTTTGGACTGAAATAGTAATCTTAAAAGTCATTCGGTGCAGTTTACAGTCCTGTCCTTCTCAGGACCTAAAACCCTCTGGTTTCTGAGCTACAAGCCCGCGAATATGTGCAGGTCTTTTGGGGGAGGCTGTTTCAATGTCACCCAGGCGTCCATGCGGCCATAATAGGGTCATTTCATTACCCATGCGGTGATCAAGACAAAGAAAAATAGAATTGTTAACTCGTTTATATCTGGCGTTCGCCAGCATAATTTCCAGATATAGCAGTAGCCAATTCGCTCACAATGGCGTGCAAGATGCGGTGATGTAACCAAACAATGACGTAATCAGGAGCACATTTACTAAACGGAGGTATTGTGCTCTCTAGAGCAGTCTTTTTCACTTAAAAGTGTGCCAATAGCTAAACGTGAGCTCATTTCATCATATATAATGTTTTTCAATAGCGTCAAATGTGGAGCATTACCTTAAAGCCGCACGGCCGACAACGCGCGGCCTGTGGAGACTACACCGCCCGGGACTGCAAGACTGCAACGCCTGCAACGCGCCGCCCTTGGAAACTGGACGTCCTCAGGCAAACGCCATCATAACTGGTGTTAGGCACAGCATCCAAGAGTATCACGATCGGTTAGCAGTGATCGCAAGATCGCAGACACCATCAGCATCAGCAGTGGCCCGAAGTGGCTGCTTCGCATGAGAAAGCCCAGTGTTCCAGCGCAGCGGGCCATCAGTCGCCTACTGGCAGGTACGGCAGAGGATGTGACGTAATCAAACGATTACGACGACGAGATGAGGGGTGACGATTTGGAGGAGCATTACGGAGTTGTAGACGATGAAGTCAGAAAATTATTAAGTGTGGCTGTTCGCCGCATTCTTCACGTTAATGGACTATTCATGCACCTCGATGTCTTCGTCTGAAAGCACAATGTGTGCATCAAACCAAAGTGTTACACTACTTTTCCAGCTGACCTTCCAAGAGGACATAGGAATGTCAGAAGCCGTCGGTGGAAACTGAGCACGAATGCGAGTGTGCGTGTGCTGAACAAGGTTGTGTTGTTTCGAAATCTGAGATCGGCCAGCGACTTTCGGATGAAATGAACTTCTGCATCATTTAAGCTCAAGTCGGACCATGAAGGTTTATAATGAGGGATCATATCTTTGCCACGAACGCTTGTGTATGCATTGAAAAAGATCCTGGTCAGAAGCCTAAAGCCTAAAACCCCTAAATCGATCGGGAACTCGTTTGAAGTTTAGTTTTTCTTCTGTTGACCTTAAATGTCATGTGATATTGAAAAGCCGACACCAGGTTTGGTGTTCTCGTGGCGTTATTGACCATACTACGAGGCGCTTTTATTGAAATCAGAGCTGACACTAATTAATCGCAAACTGAAGTGCTGACTCCACGGACGTTATGTCCATCACATCGATTGTTGGGGTCGTAATAGGCACACGTTACTTGACGGTGGCCGTTGGACCGGTACCGCGCCGCGGCGGTGTCGCGCCGGCAGCGGGCACCCATGTGGAAGAAACCGCGATCGGTCACGTTATCTGGAGTACCACGTCCAGTTGCGTTTTTTAAGAAAAATGCTTGCATGTGATACAAGCGGTGGTAATTCGACTAAGTCCAGCTCGATTCTAACACAAATGCTACACCTTCGGACTGACAGTTCCCATTCAAAACAGGGCCTCTCTGCGTTAGATGATCAGCGATACTACAGTTGTAAACGGAGAAGCCCTCTAAATATGTCACATCCCTACAATAAGCCTGCAGCCAACACTGCTCGGTGAGAGATTTCAAGTGATTTGGCTAGGCTCGCCGGTCGTAACCCACTACCGCGTTCTTGGGGCCGGCTGGCAGCCAAACGACACTATGGCCATACAATGGCCATGACGACCCAAGTTGTCATGGTTACCGAGGCTGCAGGCCTACCAGCATCAATGCGGAACCAAGGCGGTCTGGGTAAGCTTATGGTTAAGTGTCGATCACCAATGTGAACTTAACCTGTCAGTCACTCCCATCAATACTAGACCACTTCGCGGATTGGCCCAATCCGCGGATGGAGGATGGATCCGCGGACGGGTTGGACCAATCCGCGGGTGGCGGATGGATGCACGTATGGATTGGACCAAATCAGAAAAATGGGCGATGCTCCAATTAGAACTACACGGGCCACTTGGATGGAACGCACTGAAAGTAAGTTAAATTTCAAAAGATTAAAACTGAATTTGCCAAACCCATCGAATCTTTTAACCAAACAGAATGTTTCAAACTGACCTTTTGATCATTGGCTTGTTAGCGTGTCAGAATTCTCTGATGTAAAATTTGTAAACAAGAAGCAATAATTTGTTATGGCTTTCTGTCCATGATTGCAGAAGCAAAAACCTCAAAACAGATTGGGCGTGTTCGTTGAAGAAAATTTTTGCTGGGCAAGTTTGGGCAGGATTGATGATAAGAAAATTAAAAAGTCGCAGTTGCCGGTGGACTAGATTCAAGACAGGCGGGCCGGAACGACCTGGATGCTAAAACTCAATTTTTGATGTGGACATCAGCACATCAGCGCAGCATCATCAGCAGAGTACCGAGAGGAGTCCACTACAGGTGTCAAATGCTCATAGGTCTTTGGCGGCCAGGCACATCGGAGACGGCTTTTATTTTTGCATTTATTTATTGCACGCGGCTGAGGGTTCAGCGAAGCTGACTGCTACCGCCTCAGGGTCATACCGGCTGCCAGACACTGTCATGATGAAGAGGGTGATCGCTGAGCGCTACTATGGCCAGCGCAGCCCATGGTGTTCCATAAAAGAGGCGTGACGTGCGTCGCGTTACCTTAAAACAAAAAGATCGAAAAACGCCGTCATCCCAAGCTTGCGCAATACTGTAAAATACATGCAATAATCACGGCTACCCTCATAGCATTGATATGCGTCAGTCCCAAGCATCAGAGATTCATAGTGCTGTCGACCTTGCGCGCTGGTAATCAGGATGAGCCAGTCCAATCATTGTGTTGGCTCGCAGACCGTGGCAGCCTTCCTCGGGTCCGGTGCGCGCTGTAATGGAGAGTGAATTCATGAAGCATAGCGAGCTGCGGCTGGCAGCAGTACGCGTGATTCACGCCCGCGGTCCCTGCCGAGACACCTCAGCATCACAACATTAGACCCGAGCTGGCCCGACTGGCCCGTCCCGGAGTCCCTGCCGAGACACTTCAGCATCGTGCCTCCAGGCCCCGGCTGGTCTGTCCGAAGTCCCTGCCGAGAACACCTCGGCATCGTGTCTCCAGGCCCCGGCTGGCCCGGCTCCGTCACTGTGTGCAGCCGCCGTTAGCCGGCCACCGGCCCGTGGCGCGCCGCCGAGCGGCGGCTGTCCCCGTACTGGCGTCACGCGCCCATGACGTAACTGGTGCGGGTCAGGGCGGCCGACCCTGCGCGCGGCATAACGAGGCGCGGCGGCTGATGACGCCGGCAGGCCAACAGCTCTGTCGGCGCCGGGCGCCGCCGGCGGCCCCGCTCTGCACCGCTCATTGTTTACCCATCGAGTTTCACCTCGCCTGAATTAATGCCGCGCCCGCCTGGCTCGGGATTTACATGTGACCGGCTGAGACGAGGCCGGGGCGACACGGCCGCGGCCGGCACGGTTGTGAAAACGGCCGACTGTTTACAAACTGGCGACAGTTGGCGCCCGACCCTCACCGCAGGGCGAGTCGAGCGCTCGGTCAACAAGACTGCGCCGGCCACATGCTCAGCAGATGCACCGTATTCGACAGTCGTCACCGAAAACAGAGGTTGCGTCACTGCCCGAGCGATGAACTCTCCGCACAGAGGCCCACATCCAGAGTGATGATCTCTCCGCACGGAGGCCCACATCCAGAGCGATGATCTCTCCGCGCAGAGGTCCACATCCAGAGCGATGATCTCTCCGCACAGAGGCCCACATCCAGAGCGATGGTCTCTCCGCACGGAGGCCCACATCCAGAGCGATGATCTCTCCGCGCAGAGGTCCACATCCAGAGCGATGAACTCTCCGCACAGAGGCACACATCCAGAGCGAGATTCTCCTCCACATCCAGAGAGACACTCTCCGGGCATAACGGAAGTTTCAGCATTCCGTCAAGGACAGATGACCGGTGCAAACCAGAGGACAGATGACCGGTGCAAAATAGAGGACAGATGACCGGTGCAAAACAGAGGACAGATGACCGGTGCAAAACAGAGGACAGATGACCGGTGCAAACCAGGAGCAGGAGCGTAACTATACGTGTTGGTCATCGTTGGTATACATTTTCATTCCGCACAGAATTCCTGCAGCACTCCCCACACACATCAGGAGATACATCCTGGGAGTAAATATCACAACTGCAACGTGCACGGGGCAGCCATTTGGGCACGGCTTGTACTGTCAATTGCTAGGTGTTTGTATTTCAAACTTCGTCCACGTTCTGCCATCATGCAATATGGAACCATTCCGTGACAAAAAAGTCATCATTCCTGGCCGTGGTTTTCTTCTGGAAGCTGGGAATACTCATCCAAGAAAAGGCCTCTCATACACTCAAACATGGGTACTGCTGTAGAGGACGAGTAAAATTAGGGAGCAGGCTATTTTAAACGTGGGAGCAGCTAATAAGCCTAAACATCGCGGAATTTAACATTAGGATTATGTACACACTACGAAGAATACCTTGAGCCTTCCTTTTCCCAATTTTTCACCCATGCTAGGATGCGAGCCACAACCAAAATGATGTGCTGTCTGCCCTACTTGAAACGCATGACAGGGCAGGTGGCCACAGCAAGTGAACCAAAGCTAAACAGTCTCCACGGAAATGAAATAATGCTATGCCTTATGCCTGTCGTGTAGTAACCGCACACATCCCTCTAATGCATCCAATCATCTCAGTGACGTCACGCCCAGCTCACACCGTGCTAGATTTCGTGATGGTCTGCGATGGTTCATCACAGACCATATGTGATATCAGTACTCATTACAGGCTACTAGGCTGTAATGAGTACTGATATCACATATGGTAGCTGCAGCTATCTTTGGACGATAAAACGGCGCTGAGTCTGAAATGATCTGTATCCACCAGGCGAATTAAGGCAAACTTTAATCGGTTTACTGAAGGCGGTCCGTGAGGCAATTCCGGTTCAATTAGTTCGTGGGAGGGCCGGTTGTCACATTATCGTTATTCGCTTTCTTTGAGCGCCGGGGTTACCATAATCGCCCAGCGAGTCAGCAGCATGTGAAATTATCCAGCGACTTCATTTCCTCACAAACACCCAGCCCATCGTTCACCGCTCTCTAGAATAGTGCACTAACCCTGGCCAGGTTAGAGATGTCTGAGAAATTTCCCCCCAAAATATATCCCTCACCGTGCACGAGTCATTGGTATATTTCTTGCTTTGGAAGCATCGGCAACCGAAAGCAAACTGGGGAACGCACTACTTTCCAACGTAGCAGTTAATCAGCTGGCGGTTTCACCTTGTACAGTGAAAGGAAACCCCGTAACACTGCCGCCGTGTCATATCACGTGAATTGGGTGTGCCTATCATCGCAGCAGATCAACTGCTGACAGCAACGCAGCCAATAGAGATAGAGCAACACGACAACGCTAGCCTCCCCGAACAACAATACCAGCAGTCCCCATGTGATCTCCGCCGACATAAGTGCACGGCATCACTCACAGCTAGCAAAACAATAACGCAACGAACACCGGCAGACAGAACAACGACCAAATAACCTGATGAAGCGGTGCACAAACGCCGCGATCTCCACTTGTGGAGTAACAAGCAAAAGTACACGTCAACGGAGTAATAACAGCAATCAACTGGGGCAGAGCAATAAAGCACTCATCACCCCAAAACGCCAGTCGAGCTTGGTGCAAAGAAGACTGGCCATCACCCCCTGGTTTTGCGGTATTATGAGTTATTTTTCTGAAAACAGCTGACCTTCAGTATATCTGGAGATATCGTACTATATTTAAGAAAAATCAACATTCTCAGCCAGAGGCTATGGTCATGTTTGACATCGCTCTGAACACTGCCTTGAAGCGTCCAGTGTCCTCATAATTCATGCTAATCATCACTTGCTATCCTTGTTCAATCGATACGCTCTGAAATAATGAGGTCGGTTGTTTCGGGACAACTCAAAACAACCTCGGTCCGCGCACTAACAGCACCACAATTCTCGACATCTGAGTAAGAGCAAAACAGTCTCGGACACGGTATACACCAGTCCGAGCGGCCCTCGCCGGTAAGCTATTCTCAGCTCATGCCAATGGCTACCCATTAGACCAATTCACCGATTGGGTCCGTTGAGCGATTGTTCACGCGTGCCGGCTCATAATTTGGTAGCGTGAGCTTTACTCATTTCAATCGCTGTGCCGGCTAGCAAAACGTCAACGTCACGTCACCGCGGCTCCACTCTTACCCCACTGGTGGTGAGCCTATTCGCACGTGCCGGTGCTCCTGTGCTTGGCAACTTCAGACCGAGGACACCTGCCATTTGACCTCAGGTGCCATATTAACAGGGCCAATGCGTCCATAGCGGATGGATCTGCGGGATAGATTAGACCAAATTGGAAGCTTTGGTTAACGCACGGATTGTGATTGGATCAGATTTTCAAAGTTGTCAGGGTAAACGAACTGAAATCAATTAAATTTCTCAATACTCTACATGAACTTGCAACACCCGCTGTAACAGTCATATGAAGAGCTTCAAACCTACAAATATATTAATGCCGACCATGGGAGCATATCCTAGATGATCGGAATTATCATGCAGGCGCTTTATTGCCAAGAAATTAGTTAACTCTGGGATCGCATGAATAAGCCAATTCCCTCACATCACAAAAGTAAAGAAGCCCGGGGCCAGGGTTAAAAGACAAAGCAAATCTAATAAAGACACGATGTTGACTGCGAAGCACATAACACAAGACGGTTCGACTTACTGCGGCCCGGCGTGTTCAGATTCCCGCATGTAAGTGAATATAATCGCAGCTGAATATTCGCATGAAAGTGGATACGGCCTTCGTCTCATAAGAGAAACTCGCCGATATAAGCGCAAAAAACACATTTTACTAATCAGGGCCCAAACCGTCATCCAGTACTCAATGTATGTGTGAGGAAGACTGCTTGTTGACCTATATACAACCATCTCCGCTCGCAGGAACCGGGCTCCCAGCATCCCCCGCCGGCATCGATGCCAGAGAAGGAGGCCAGTCGCGGCGGCCGGGCCTGCGAGTCTCAGCTGCTCAGCAGCCGTATGCCAAACAAGCCAACGAAATTGGCGAATCTGGAGAGCTGCTGCTTTCAGCCCAGTCTGCCAACGACGGCACCATATTGGGACTGGGTTACTGGTAACAGCTGTTATTGCGATCAACAGCTTGAAATTGCCTCTCGCTTTCGAGTCGATGCCCGTGTCAGGCACAAAGCACTCAGGGACTTGCGAATGTAGTTGATGGTCGAAAAGTCGAACACACCCCTGCAAGCTCAGAGCGCTGTGTTTTAGAAGGGCGGCCACGCATATAGCCCGTGCTGTATGGAAACACCAATTAAAATGTGCGCAACACTGCTGCAACACATCATTTTCCCATCGATTAGCCACTTAGGCGGGGGCTATCGGCGCATCATTGATGAATAGCTCGAGAGATGGCGTCCGGCCGTCTGTTGCATGAGAAGCCCCGCTCAGTGCGAAGTTTGCGCAGCAGGGAGCCATGTCGGTTTGTGACTTGCTTCTCGATAAAGAGCGTTCGACGCGTTGCCAAGCTGTTCGTGTGTGTGCGTGTGTGACTGCATGAGTAAGCATATAACTGTATGTGCTTGTTGGGATCCCAGTGCTGCAAGGAGCCGAATCACTAACTATGCGGACCGAGGACCTCAGTGACCGCGCAATCGTGAACTCTGCGGACTGAGGACCCCAGTGACCGGTGTAATCGTTGACTATGCGGACGGGGGACCCCAGTGACCAGCGTAGTCGTTAACTATGCGGACCGGGGGCCCCAGTGACCGGCGTAAAGCTGACTTCGTCCTTTGCTAATTTTTTTGACACTTCACTCGTGGGATACAGTGCTTTTTGTTTGCATCAAAACAAATTTCAGGGAGCTGAGAGGTTAAGGCGGTATCGGGAGAGACCATTGGTATTTGCGAATTAGAGTTTTGTTTATGAGAGCAGGGGCAAACGTGGACAAACGGGACGAACGGGGCAAACAGGAACCAAATAGGGCGCAAAGAGAGGTGAGGCATCTGATGACCAGCACAGGAGAAGCACGTGTCCATGAAGTAATTCGGGTGCTTGTCATGCGATAATGCCAAAGCTAGGGAACAATGGCATGGGGGTGAATGTGAGGTGTGTTCATGTGTTCATGAGACGGGTGAGCACTGAAAAATATCACTTAACCCTCTGTAACACGCGTTCGGGTGGGAGCCAGCTTGGCCCTCCCCCCCCCCCAAGGTTTTTCAGATTGGTTTCCGAACAGTGCTGCACAGTCGCGCAACATTTTGCATAGCTGTACACAATGGAATAGCGGATCGCACTGTATCCAAAATTTAGATGTACCTAATAATGTTGTTGATCTATGGCAAGTCAAAGTCGGGACATGGTTTCAGCGAAGGCAATTTCTAGGGAATCTTTCAATCTGATCCAACAACGGAGTGTTAGACTAAGCCATATATCTCTGAGATACTTTCTCAGGCAACACAACAATTGGATGAACAAATGACATTGACTTAGTTTCAAGGATAATCAGACCAAGATTAAACCAACCTGTTTTATTTCTTTACAGCATGATGTATGAGGTAGTTTCTTGAACTCATTTCGAATTCATAGATAATAGGAACCGCATTATACACCTTTCATGGACTTTTTGAAGGTCATAATAGGTTCCTGACCTAAAATGACCCAGGGGAACAATTGTTTTTAGGACATGCTTTCTAGCGTAATATTTGTCGTTTATTCGAATGCAAAACTCAAAGCAGTCTTACATGATTTTGTCAACATGACCTTAACAAGTTCAAACAAGGTCACCGACCCTAAATTAGTATTTGGCCTGCTGCTTAAAACAGTTATCTAGGTTTTAGGGGCCGTTTGGAGACCAACTTGGAATTTGACCCTGTTTGACCTCATTTGAACTGAAGCTCATGACTTAGGAATTTTAGTCTTTGACAGAAGTGAGTTCACGTACAGGGCAATACACCCTGTGAATTTGGTGTTACCAGCTCTCTTAGCTTCTGATATCTAATGGGGTCAAATCGAACCCCACCCGAGCGAAGGGTATGCAACCGGCCACCCGGGGGCGTGTTAAAGAAAAAAATAATAATGATACATCACAATGAATGGCCGCAAGTGAGATTCAACATATTTGGTCTCCCCATCCAGCCCCAAAATCCCGGGAAGAAACTCACACCGACTAAGAAGGCTGTGAGTCATCTACGATCATGATAAGCTGCAGTTTGAAATCACGGACCGGAATCGACCGGCGTTACATTCAAGTACATGCTGTTAGGCATTCGAAGTGAGAACGGTGTGAGAGAAAGTGTGTCAAATGAATCAAGTTTCCCCTGTGTAGAATGTCACTTCAAGCCTTTGCAGTCTTCCACCGTTGCCAGGCCATGGACGCCTAGCTGAGTTTTAAATGTAATTATTTGGCAGTGCGGCCATTTCGAGCCATTTCATCCGTGGTGTCTGACTTGTTCGTTAGAAATATACTGAACAATAACCGTCAAACCTAAACTGTTTGCAAGGCGTTGAGAGCAGCCCAAAACTGCCCGTCAAACTACCGATTTTGTGTCAGACGAACATGCAATCAGGCGGATTCAATTTACCAGTACACTCCATTTCATCAGAAGCCGTTTGATCGCAAGATAGGGTGGAATGATGACATGAGCAGAGACCTACACTCAATGGAATATTTCGCTGACAAAAACAATAACGCACGGCTTCTCAACTTCGTTGAAGCGACAAAAGTTAGCGTAACAAGTTCCCTTCAATACACGTCATCTACCTAATCCAGTACAGTTGTTTCCAGCGCAGAGACCAGCGAGCCTGCAGAGTGTGTGAACGTGCTGTACGACACGGGACGTGAGGTGGGGCGAGCGACGGAATTCAGCCACACTAACAGTTTTCGGGTTTATATCTTTGTTGCATTTATCGCTGTCAAAAGTTGTGCGTGCACAGCTTGGCAGGCTTGGGCTGATCAAAAAGCGTAGCACGGCCATCGGGTCCGCGTTTTGGCGTTATTTGGCAGCCTTTTGAAAAGTGTTATGCTTGTCAATGAATGCTCACCAGCCCGCTTTTCCCAATCCACATTCATTGCAAGCATTCTGTGAAAGCCGGTCACTTGTGGCGGAACAGGTGTGCCACCCCACAAAGCCGAACAGAATGTTGGGTACAGCGCTTGGGTGATCTTTGCCAAGTTATTTGCGCCAAGTATTGCGCTGAGTTTTTTCATATCATCTTACCGGTGCAAATAATTGCGAGCTGTTCTGTGAATGCTTCAGAACACAACGCTTTTCGAGTGAAACATAGCAAGTAAAATTCTGAGCTTTGAAATTGTTCGATGATATATGTAGGCGGAGAGCATGTTAGAGTCGCACGTTAAGGGTGGTCAAGGACTGAATGTGATTGAAAGAAGAAAGTCCTAGGCGTTTCTGTTCACAGTGAGCTAACAGCACTACACCGGGCCATAAGCGCGCGAAAAAGCAATGAAGCTGTTTGGTGGTTTCGATACAAATACACCCTACAAAGCGAAGTCATTAGAAACCAAGGGTTTAAAGAGTGCACCAAGGAGGTGCAGAGGCCCATCCAGGCCCATCCAGGCCCATCCAGGTACCACTCTCTTCCAGTGTCACAGATAAGGTTCTCCAACACTTGAAATAAAAAAACTACATTGTAGTTGTTTAACTGACAAAAGATCAGCGGAGAGGTCTAATGAGAATGACAAGTCTGTCATTCCCAATAGCTGAGCTGGTCAGAGCGCCTGCTTTTGCATACGTGCACTAATGGCGTGGCGTTCCGAGTCATTTTAGGCGATCGCTTTTTGTCCCTGACTGCGTTTGACCGGTGACCGGCGGCGGCTGTCGCTGTGTGTGACCAGTGGTGGCTGCCGCTACGTTTGAGCGGTGACCGGTGGTGACTGCCGCTGCGTGTGACCGGCGACCGGTTGTGGCTGTCACCGCCGCAGGTCACCAGTCATACGCAGTCATTTGATATTCCCTTTCTTGTTCTACATCGTTTTGGAGTAACTCTTCCACTGTTCGACTGTCTGGCAGTCAGGGTCAGTAATGTCATACGAGGTCGCACCTGATTATCATCAGAGGCCGTACGAGGTCACACCTAATTATCATCAGAGGCCTACGAGGTCACGCCTGATTATCATCAGAGGCCGTACGAGGTCACGCCTGATTATCATCAGAGGTCGCACGAGGTCACGCCTGATTATCATCGGAGGCCGTACGAGGTCACACCTGATCATCATCATAGGCCGTACGAGGTCACACCTGATTATCATCAGAGGCCGCACGAGGCCACGCCTGATTATCAGCAGAGGCCATGGGAGGTCAAATGAAGAATGGACGGATAGGCTGATGGTCCTGAAGTCTTTGGATGAGTTTGTGATTTCTTAGAAATTCCACGTGGGCTGCAACGTCTGTGACCAGGTGAGGCGACCTTAATGATTAGCTAGTGCTGTCAACTGCTGTTGCTATTTTTGTTCTGAGGATCAGACCTCCGGTAACAGGTGGATTGTTTCGACTTCTCCGCAGCGATTATGGGTGATAACATTCTCCAGTCGGTGTTGCGTTAAAATGTTTGTTTTCTTTATGGGTTGGTAGAACTGCAATACTTGTACCACGGCTGATTATAACGCAGCCGAAGTAAAAAGTTTGTTTGACTGAGAGCGAGTTGTTTGCGTCCACTCTCATCTTATGGTGGGGACTTTTTTGGTGAAGGGCAACCAAAGAACGATTGCAAATGTCATCCGTTTCGTTTGTGAATCCGACTGCTGCGCTGCATAATTCTCAATAAGTCGGTTAAGGTAAGCCTTAAGTCTGTAAGTAAGCTCCTTCCGGTGAGAGCACTGGATTCCAAAACAGTTCGCATGAAGGTGGCGCATCTTGATTAATTTGTTGGAAATGTGATGATTAATCATGCTGAAATTTATCATTAGGGACGACTGGTTACCCACTTAATCGACGAAAATTAATGAATAAGGAAAACAAAATATGTGCATAAGTACCACGTTTCCTGTCATTGTAAAGTATGCGATGCGAAACTAGATCAGAACAGAATGATAGTGCCATGCTGTCTGCTGACCTCAATTGTAATACAAATTTACAGAAAGTACACTATCGAATGCAATGGATTCCAGAATGGTCGGAACGGAGTGAGCAAGTTCTAAAAATTCATCCTGTGCAGAACTCGCAGTGTCCGCAAAGCGTTCCCGTACTTCACTAGCACTGATAAGTACTTCGTGACATGATGGCTGATGCATCAAACGCAAATGTGCCGTAGCATTAGGTGAAGTCATCGCGAACTGCTGGCGTTCGGAATGCAGAGGTGTGAAGACTCGGTTTGCAAGACCAATGAATTATTTGGGTCACAATATACCACTATTTTGCAATGCTGCTTAGCTTAGAAACTAGTCCAACGTTGGAAAATGGAGAGAGCGCATTTAAACGGTACAGCTAGAAACCATCCACGGCCAAACGAAACACACTGTGCTACACTGCCTTACGTCGTGTATTCCACACGCTCGCACAATAAGGAGCGGTTTAGGGGCCAGGCACGTCGAGTGTGATGCCACGCAGGCTGTCCCGCAGCGGACCGTTTCCTACCTGCATTACAAATGAAAACCTTACCGAAAATAATGAAACCAAACTGATACATCTGATCACAATTCTAGGTGCTGTTCCAAGGGGGTAGCTTTGCGACATGAGCTGGGCTTGCGATGAGGAGCTTCTAAACAGTAAATTGGCTGGACCTACTCCGGACAGACGCCTTCAGTGGGCTTCACCCCACGTTTGGTTCACTTTCTTCTCAAAGTTGAGGGGAGCGTCTGAAGTCTCGCTACCCAAAGGAATAGACAAGTTCATCCCTGCGCGTCTTATTCGGGATTAAGTGGCCAGCCTTGGTCGCATGGAGAAGCCACGAACGTGGCCAACGATTTCGTTTATAGCAAAGCAACAGAGACAACGGAAGTTCTCCGAAGCTGGAGAATGCGGGGGACCCGTTCTGTGCAATGCAGGAAGTTTGTTGGGATCAACTCTCTATATGGTCATTACTCCCGGGCCCAGCACAGCAACCAATCGTGATCATATGGTCAGAATGACATATGTTTTCTGCCTAGTAAAGTTAGCTTGGTCAGCACACTCAGGAAAATCACTCAGGAAAATCTGTACTTTTCATTTGCCAATATCAGAGCCCAACAAGTTTTGAGCGATTTCTTAAAAGCTTTATGAAAACGCCTCCAGAATAGCGACAAAATGATGGCGGACGGCGGATGAGAGACTGTCGCTTTCAAGCACGCGTGCCCGCGCCACCTGTTCAACAAGTCAAATATTTTTGGTACGTGAAAGGGTTGTGGAACAACACGATCCATTTTACTCGGTTCCTTGCGCTTCAGTAAAACAAAGACATTGGTGTGAACCATTTCTTTCAAGAGCCAACGAAACCTGTCTGACGTCTTCGCCAGACATCGGCTTTCAATTCCGCTATTCCGTACAGGCCGGGTCCTCTGGCGCCGGCGGTCCCTTCACTAAAAGCGCGAGAGCCACTCTACTGCCAGCCATTGATTCAGCGCCATTGCCAGCAGATTTGTGAGGTGCTGCTGAAGACAGTATAAACGCTCAAGTGTTAAGAGCTTAACGGTTTTTGACAAACTGTAGTGCAGTAAAAAAAAAAAATACACAAGGAGGGTACGAAACTCGTTGGAAAAGAATGAACGTGCTTGGAGTCCAATTTTGGGGCCGAATAAACCATGCGTGACGCGAGACTATAATGAGCGAGGTGTAAGGCTGCGGAAAGTTGTTTAACGCACAACCGTTGACAAAATTTCGTTCAAAAGGTATGCCTGCTGTCATCGCGTTGCGTTATCAAAGTCGTCAGGCAAACGGGACCAAAATGTCATCAAAATAGCTCTAAAAATGACAATTGAGTGAACCAGTCATACCCTAGTACCGGCTGGGTTGGTGGCTGGGAGGTGGGGGTGAGCTGCATGGTTCGGTGGAGACAGCGTGCACACGATGACCAGATGTTATATGTTGCGTGTTGTATCGCGCGCCGCGTTATAAACGTGACAAAGAAGATCCGATGCCCCTGCCCGCTGCCGGTGCTAAGTTGGTGCCGTCGGCCGAGTCGGGGAAATGCCGACTCCGACAAGAAAATCACCGGTTGGATGTTTTTTTCTCACATACAGCTCGCAAAGATTTGCAACAGCAAAGTGCGGTTGTAAAAAAAGAAAGAAGGTTGTAGTTTGCGGCTGTTTTCAGCGCTGTTCAGATGCCACTAAGGTGGCTGGAACAGTTGCGGGGTGCAGCTGGAAGGTAAAGGAAATTATCACGGGAAATTGTTAGGTGCCGATATTTCTAGCAGATCTGCATTAAAATGCATAGCAACTCACAGGGGCTTACACAGATATCCTTCTTAAACAGTTACCTACCCTGCCATAGCAGCCCCACGCCTTTCCAGATGCAACGTATTATGTGCGCCGGCGTATTCTCCGCACAGTGGTATACCGCAGGTAATGGGTTCAATTCTGCGCCGCTACCTATACCCTTCCTTTCTCCGCTGAGCCAACGTGCGAGGGCGGCGCCCTAATGACTGGCGTCATTACATGCCTCGTAAAGCGCCAAAGATCGCCTACGGGGCGCCCCACGCGGCGCGGCGCGCGGGACGATCAAATTAGTGGCCTCGTCCTCCGCGGCCTCGACCGCAGCCGGGCCCGTCGGCTGGCGGCCCGGCGGCTCCGCTCGTTAAACGCACTTTCCCCGCCTCCCGACCCGCCCAAGCCGTTTGTCTAGTGAATCGTGTTTGTTCGGTGCTTTGGACGCATGTAGGTGGGAACCAATCCGACCGAGCGAGGCCCACTGGACGGAGCTATTCGAGCGATCGGGCGAGGCCCACTGGACGGAGCTGTTCAAGTGATCGGGCGAGGCCCACTGGACGGAGCTATTCAAGTGATCGGGCGAAGCCCACTGGACGGAGCTGTTCAAGCGATCAAGCGGGGCCCACTGGACGGAGATGTTCAAGCGAGGCCCACTGGACGGAGCTGTTCAAACGACCGTGCCAGCAAAAACACAAACAAATATTTCCAGGAACGAGCGGAAAATATCAATACCAAAACAGCCTCCTAACCGGATCAAATCTCTAGCACTAAAATTTTGTAGCTTTTGGGATAAATATTGCAACCGTAACCCACATGCACAAGGCCTGATACTAAATGCAGTGTTAGGTTCATGCACCAGTAACCGTACTTCCCATACTCTATCCCATACTCGTCTCTATGTCGCCCATGCTGAAGTCGAAACTGCGGAACTATTGTCCCGCAATATAACTCTCACGAAAAGAACCCTCGATGAATCCTCGGCCGACCCTGATCAGTCCCCCGCGAAAGCGACTTTTGATAGGTACAATCCCGGTAAACGAACAGCGCTAGAGCAGGTGTAGCCGTCGCACTGTAACATTCTTGCCCATCAAAAGTAACGCAACACAATGCGTGTCAGCGTGTCTGGACCGCAGCAGCTACTTACCGAGAGACCGCGCCATACGGGTAGGCAAGCGTATCGGCACACGCTAACTGATAGAGCAGCAAACGCGGTGGCGTCCACCAGCTGGTCGACTTGTCTGTTTGGTGTCTCTTTTGTCGAAAACAAACAACAAACCCAGCAATGTACCGATAGCTGACACACAAAGACACTCTCTGCATTGACCGACAATGCTGAGTAAGCGGTTTCTCACACCGCTTGTGCCATACGCAAGCGGTGTAAGAGACTGGAGCTCGGAGTCCTTAGCGAGGTTAACCAATCTAGGGACAAGCCCTGACTTATGGACTCCAGCCCGCCTCCCCTCCCCCCCCCCCTCCCCCACGAGCTCATCACCAGCTCACACACCAACTCAGCTCACCCGTAACCAATCTAGGGACAAGCGCTGACTTGCGGACTCCAGCCCCCACCAGCTCATCACCAGCTCACACACCGGCTCAGCTCACCAGTTCAGCATTCTACACCAGCCTGCATACATTTACCTCATGTCGCTGAAGGCTGGGAATGCATTCACACCGCACCACGATTGGCTCAGAGAGAGCCTTCTGCGCGCATTTAAATGAATCGGCTGTGATATGAGTGCTTATTCTTTTCCTGAGTGGATCTCATCCACTACATCACAAATGCATTCGTGTGGGCAGATTGCTACAGGTCATGTCGCCAAACTCCTCAAGAGTCCTCATTTCCGTGCACTGGCTGAAGTGTGTGAGCGTGTCGTATGCGTTGCACAGTCGTGGGGCGACGCAGGTCTAATAAGACTGGGAGATCCCTGTGCGACTAATTCAGGCAGGGCTTGGAGGGATGCACGTGTTCGTGTTCCACGACCATGCGCCCCCTCCAAATATGGGAGAAACGTGCGACTGGCACCTAAACCTAGCCACAACCCGGCAAACGCCCGCTCGGATCATTCCACGCCCCATCTCGCGATGGGGGTCCGGGTCAGCCGAGCGTCTCACGTCCAGCATCCACCCGCCAGTTCTGCTCGGCCAGGGTACAACGCTCCGCCCAGCATGACGTGAGACATTTATCGACACTGACGTCAAGCGTGGCACCTCCGGCTGGAGCCGCCGCCCGGGTCGTCTCGCCAGGCGCGTCGCGCCTCCTCCAATAACTACTGACCGTGGACGTACACTGCTCTCCCTTGTGTAGCGCATGCATCCGCCTGACCACATGTTGTGTTTCAAGACCCTATGACAAGTTCAGCACACCCGTCAAGTAATTAAATAAAAATCCATTCGTTCATGATGTTTCGATTAATTCAATCGCAAGTCTAGTGCGATATAACCTCGAAGCTGATGATAAAACACAGTTGTCTCTGATTTTCCGAACAAAAATTTCTGAAGTGTTAACCGGAGAATAGGACATTGAAAATAGCAATTGCCAGATGTGCCCGACATAAGTATTGCCATAGAAATCGACGTCTGAAAAAGGTCATAGAGCCCAACGCTGCATCAGCTAGGCTTCAAGGGAATCAGACGCCTTTGGGTTCCCGGCCGAAAATCCTGTCCAGTCATTGTGAGAATCTGGCGCTGTAACGATAACTGAACATCAGATGATTCGACCGCAACCGTTCAGTAATCAACGGGCAATCGTGCTGATATTGCACTGCAATCACGCCGGCTTCATCCATCCATGAGATTTACGATCCATGCGGTCCGCCGACTCTGTGTATCTCATGCCTCTGCGCACCTCTGCTGAAAAGTTATTGGTAGCCGCCGCGTCACAGCGGGTGAAGACTGTATACAACCCCCGCCAAGGCGCGCACAGACCGCCAGACCGTTTACAAACGCGCGCCAACTCACACAACGCTGTCCATGTGTTTACGGCATGCCGACTGCCATTCTGGCGTAACTATAATTCGAGTTTCGGGTTTAGTGCTTTTCTAGTTGATGGCATCTATTTCGAAAATGATGATGGTCCGGGTTCTCCCCGAAACACACCCGAAGTATGACCTTAATTCCAGTTAGTGAACCAGAGCGCGTGTGTTTCTGATGGAGCTTGCCCTAGTGAAATAAACCCACATCCCATGGGTTGCACTGCATATGCATGAGCGGTAGCAGCATTCGCCAAGTCCACAACAAATTATTATCGATCTTAACATTAATCTATCAGCCGTCCCTTAACCACGAATCCATTCAGTCAGAAACCATCAGACTGCCTTCGGTACGCGCTTTTAATACACGGTACATTTAAGAGTAACCCAAAACTAAGCACATTCATACCGGACGTGCACTCCCAGACTGTCGGTAGTCACGGCGGCGCTCGTGACACCCACGCCCACCCCAGCGCCGGCAGCTCCAGCCGCCACAGCCTCGGGCGACACCCTTCCCAGGACCCCCGCGCCCGCTGCCCGGCGGCGTCCCTTGCCGCCGGGGCGCCGCCGAGGTCCGTCCGGGGCGCCGTCGAGGTCCGCCCGGGGCGCCGTCGAGATCCGCTCGGGGCGCCGCCGAGGTCCGTCCGGGGCGCCATCGAGGTCCGCCCGGGGCGCCGCCGAGGTCCGTCCGGGGCGCCATCGAGGTCCGCCCGGGGCGCCGCCGAGGTCCGTCCGGGGCGCCATCGAGGTCCGCCCGGGGCGCCGCCGAGGGCCGCCCGGGGCGCCGTCGGTTCCAGCCGGCGGGCGCAACCCTGGGAAACCGCGCGGCGCGGCCCATAACTCACCTGGCCGGCCGGGTGTGACAGCAGCCGCTCTCTCGGCGGGCCGCGCCGGCGCCGCTGGGTGGACGGGCGCGGCGGCCGGAGGGACACGCGCGCGCTCCACAGGACCGCCTGGCTGACTGGCGCCGACCGCCCTGGCCTCGCACGCCGCGGGGCACCGCTGGCGCACGGCAGCACCGATTGGCCGAGGCCGCCGTACAAGACGACCAGGAACATTTTGAGCTCATTTTTCTACCGACACTGTTCTTCGAGTAAGGAGTGGCGGAGCAAGGAGCGAGATGCGGTAAGGGAGTAAGGGACAAGGAGTAAGACGCGGTAAGGGAGTAAGAGGCAAAGAGTAAGACAGGGTAACTTAGAATAGGGGCTGTAATATAATCGTGATTTATCACAATTTGTCATGAACAGTACACAGCACGCCGTCAGCAAAGCCACCATTTATGTGAAGGGTTTAACCACGTGTTCATTTTTGTGAGCCACAAATGAAAAATCGGACACTTTCAGAAAAATGCATCACCAGAAGAAAACATACAGCTCTGCTGCGGAATGCTAGGGACAACCTGGATGAGCTTGTGCGCCCTCGTGCCTTATGCACCCTTATGCACTTAGTAGACATGAAGGCAGAGCGGTGTAATGCTCGAGTGTAATTTCGTATCTGAGAACGGTGTAATGGGGACAGGAACGCGGAGCACAAAATAAATCTGGAGAGAACAACTTGATCCGAACATGACGTTTTGGATGGGAAAACGAGAAAAAGCGGCTTCTCGTGTGCACAATTTGAGGGAAAAATGAAACTGTGAACATTGGAGAGGATACGTCTCTATCGATCGAGAGGAGTCTCTACAGCTCCTCACCCCACCCCACCCCCTAGTGGTCACGCCCATGGTGTAATGGGATCTTGGACCATGTGGCTCCGCGCCTCCAAAGAGAAACCGATCGGGCAGCCGCACTGGAAGCGGTAAGCGTGGTATTGCAATGAAGGGGGACGTACGTATTTGGTACACAGGTTAAATTCATTTGGGTATTGTTGTCATCGGGCATAGCACTGTTGACACTCGTGGGGCGAGGCATTGTGTTCCAAGATTGTATCGCAAAGGCGCCGCAAAAGGGAGCGGGATTGAGGCTTCCACTCAGACCTGATTCTTTTAACATACTTGACTCTGACAGAAAGGTAAAAATTTCCTTGAGCTCCGGGCCTCGCTCCTAAGAGGTGTTTGATTGCGCCCCGGTTGCATGAGCTCACAGTGAAGTCACAAGAGCAATCACTGATGTGGGGATGATTAGCTAAATGAGCGGTTGTTGCTCGCTTTGCTGCGCCAAGAGGCGCCACTGTTAGCGCCGGGTAGGAATAACGCAAAACGTATATCTTTGACATTTTCTGGTGCATCTCATGATACTTCAATTCTCTGTCAATCATCTGTTTGTCTAAACCTCTGATTGTCTTCAAAATTAGTGTCAATGTAGTCGCTTCGGAGAAACGGCTGTGTCTGGACATTCGGCCCAGGAGACCTACCGCATTACGACTAGAAGTCCCTAAGCTTTAGATGTTAGCTCATGCCACTTCTCGTTGAATTACAAGTTACTCTTTACAGAGGGGTCCTATCGGCTAAATTTTGGTGTTTCGGCGTAAAAGTTCCCGATACGATATAGTATACATCATGGAGTATACATATAAGTCAATGGTGTCCGAGAATGTTGCCGTGTAATAAGCGCTATATTTCAAGTTGAACGGCACTTAGCTCGTCAGCCTTTCTCTCGTCGGCTTTCCCGGGGCCCCAAAGTGTTTTAGTTTAAATGACGACATGCCTGAAAGAACGCGTCGGAATGTTATGCTTCCTTTCTCGCATCTATTCTCCCGTCAAACATGCAGTTTTGATAATTGTCACCTCGTGCCACTCGTGATAAATCAAAGGCTGTCAGTATAGAAAACGCTTACTATACCGTTTTATGCCAGCTGTGTAAACGGGCGGACTGTGTCGTTCGATGTCTGTACGCTTCTCAGCGTCCCCTAGTGTTAAGTTCAGGTGGACAAAAAGCTTGCCATTGATTTGCGTATGTCGGGTTCAACAGTGTCATCGTTGGTCGCCACCGTATAAATGTCAGATATGGGCTGATAAAGCAGAGGTCACGACCCCAGTCGTCCCGTGGTCTAAAGACCCGGGTTTTCAGCACATTCCCTACGCCGCCGTGCGTAGTAGAAGCGACGGAGGTCAAACTCGTCATTCGCTCGCGACAAATAATAGCTGGCAGTTATTCGCCCTGCCAATGTACAAGAGGCTAATAATTTCGAAGGTGCCTATCACTTTCGTAGCGATCAGACATTCCCATCAGCGGTCGCTGATAGGCTGATTACAAAACGCCACCTGCGAATTCCGACTGTCATCCGCCACTGCCATTACAAAAGCACTTCGGCACTCGTTTTGCGAAGAGTTGATTACTGGTTACAAAAGCCAAATATGCTTTCTCATTCGATTCTGTGTCAGGATGTTACAATACATCGATTGGGCTTCGATTGATTATTTAAAAGAGCTGAAAATCCGCTCAATATTGAGCGACTTAGATAAACTTTATGCAGCCACAGGGATTTGAATTACAAGACGTTGCTGCTCCAACAGTCCATAATGTCAACCGGACAGTTTCGCACGTGTCAAAAGAGCTATGCCTGGTCGTTTTCGCGATTCGCACTAGCTGCACGCATTGTGGTATGTGTCTAAGTAAAGGTCATAGGGCATTTGCTGACACAGTGCGGGTACACCGTCCAGATAACTGCCATCGGTGTTGCATTCAAACAGGGCATGCCGTCGTATGCTAACCACGGCAAGCAGAAGACGCGCAGTTGTGGTGAGGTCAACCGATAGAGAAAAAACTGAAGATGACATCTGATAGGCAAAATCAGTGTTCTGGTTATCTCAGCAGTTGCTGTAGGCTAGTTAGAAAAATTTGAGACAGAATTTAGGTCGAACCTGTGGGACTTCTGTCCGTATCCAAGTCGAACCTGTGGGACTCCTGTTCGTATCCAAGTCGAACCTGTGGGACTCCTGTCCGTATCCAGGTCGAGCCTGTGGGACTTCTGTCCGTATCCAGGTCGAGCCTGTGGGACTTCTGTCCGTATCCAGGTTGAGCATGTGGGACTCCTGTCCGTATCCAGGTTGAGCATGTGGGACTCCTGTCCGTATCCAGGTCGAGCCTGTGGGACTCCTGTCCGTATCCAGGTCGAGCCTGTGGGACTTCTGTCCGTATCCAGGTCGAGCCTGTGGGACTTCTGTCCGTATCCAGGTTGAGCATGTGGGACTCCTGTCCGTATCTAGGTTTAGCATGTAGGACTCCTGTCCGTATCCAAGTCGAACCTGTGGGACTCCTGTCCGTATCCATGTCGAACCTGTGGGACTCCTGTCCGTATCCAGGTCGAGCCTGTGGGACTTCTGTCCGTATCCAGGTTGAGCATGTGGGACTCCTGTCCGTATGCAGGTTGAGCATGTAGGACTCCTGTCCGTATCCAAGTCGAACCTGTGGGACTCTTGTCCGTATCCAAGTCGAACCTGTGGGACTCCTGTCCGTATCCAGGTCGAGCCTGTGGGACTTCTGTCCGTATCCAGGTCGAGCCTGTGGGACTTCTGTCCGTATCCAGGTTGAGCATGTGGGACTCCTGTCCGTATCTAGGTTTAGCATGTAGGACTCCTGTCCGTATCCAAGTCGAACCTGTGGGACTCCTGTCCGTATCCATGTCGAACCTGTGGGACTCCTGTCCGTATCCAGGTCGAGCCTGTGGGACTTCTGTCCGTATCCAGGTTGAGCATGTGGGACTCCTGTCCGTATCCAGGTTGAGCATGTGGGACTTCTGTCCGTATCCAGGTCGAACCTGTGGGATTTCTGTCCGTGTCCAGGTCGAGCCTGTGGGACTTCTGTCCGCATCCAGCACGGACGCGGAATGCTTGCGCGGATAGCGAAGAATTGTCCCCCCATTCTCTCCACCCGAAGACGGGAAAAACAATTGTCGAGCTCCACGTTCCAGGGAAAAAACTGGAAGTAGCCTAAAATGACCGAAGGGTACGAATAGGGCTGAAAGACGGGATGATTTTATGGAAACATGAACATGCGCCAAATGCCCTCTTAGTTTTCCTCACGGACGTAGGCAGCTTCAGGTGGGCCATAACCTGCACACAATCTGGGTCACTGGAATCTCTGATGACCAAGATATTTCAATGTAGTTCAAAAACCATGACATTTATCTGGAGCGTGTTTGAGCACCGTGCCCTGGTGTCAGTCTCCAGAGCCGTGTGTAAAACGACGACATTTATCTGGAGCGTGTTTGAGTACCGTGTCTGCTGTCAGTCTCCAGAGCCATAAGTAAAGGAACGGCATTTATCCGGAGCGTGTTTGAGCACAGCACCGTGGCGTCAGTCCCCAGAGCCGTGTGTAAAACGATGACAGTTATTTGGAGCGTGTTTGAACACAGCACCGTGATGTCAGTCTAAGAGCCGTGTGTAAGAGCCGGCAATGCTGCTAAACACCCCAGCTTGTGGGAAAGAGGCCATCTAGGTATACGTGTGCATGCACCAAATCCCCTAGAACCCTTCGCATGACTAGGTGCAAAAAAATACGACTGCGTGCACCCCATAGACATTCGCCGATGGTAGAAGTTTTTCCCAGCGCGTAAAATGGACGCATTTTGTGCGATTCTTTTGTCGGCTGTATATTTCAACATGCATGTGTAATGTCAAGTGCTGAAGTGGCCATTCATCCTTGCAGACGACACATAAACTCATCAATAGTAAGGAAGGCAAACCCCTTCGGAATGGGAAGTTCATTCAAGGATCTCATGCCTTGAACAATTCGATACTTATTAGGTCCCTTTGGAATGGAAGTGATGGGAGTGTTGCAATGAGAGGGATCTCCTTTTCGAGCACACCACGAGCCTGCAAGTCAGCAAGCTACGACTTCATTTGGCCTTCACGAGCCCGTGGAGCTGAATATGGTCGTATGAACTGAGGTTGTGCTCCCGCTGCAACTCCAAAGGAATATTGTCATCGCTACATCTACCTACATTCGCATAGCCACCAGAAAACACCTCTGGATATGAGCCAGTCTATCTGGCTGAGAGCCGGTGCTAGAGAAACCAGCCACAAGCTCTGATAACACTGTTTTTCAATATATCGGCACCGTCAGCACTCATCGCGCTCACCTGCGCTGTGACATCACCGGCGGCTTCCCCAGCAGGCTTGGGCTAGCGTTAAGCCCGAGTGCGAGCTTGGCGTTAGCGTCAGTTCGCCTCGCTTAGTCAATAGGGCTCCGCCTATGCATGGTGATCAGGCGACCCATCGGTCACAAGTATACAGTGGATCTCTGTTGATGTAAACGATGCCATCAGCGAGTCGCTTATTTCAGCATTACTTGAACATTGCTCCACGAACACTGCCTCTCCCACACGACAAAGACTGGTCAACGCTGACCCCCGAAACACGCAGCTGACTGCGCGGAACAGACACGGCCTTCATGAGTCACAGGTTCCGTTTAATACTAATGTCCACGGAACAGTTCAACAGTACGCTGTTGTTGAAAAGAAAATCCCCTCCCAAAGCTACACCGGACAAAAGGTTATTACCACAATGAACTCAGTTGCAGCTGCCTCTCGTTTCACTACCGCAGCCTCTATGTTGAAGTAACACATAGCCGACGAGTTTAGCCTGACGCTGACAGCGACCGGACATGTGGACATGATGTGGACACGTTATTGAATAGTTGGACATGTGGATTGAGTTGGACGTTGATAACCTTGTCTTCACCAAGGACAAGGCTATCAACCAGACCGGCCTGACTGCCAAATGGCTAAGAGTGCATCTCTTACTAAAACCCGTTGATATTTTCATGCGTCTTGGACATGGGCGTAGGAACAGGGGGGCCAGAGGGGCCCATGCCCTCCCACCTCTTTTCAAAGTAGGGAACCAGCAGTGTTAACTTCCCCCTCCTCACTTTTCAGATTAAGGTTGCGTTTAGCTTACTTTTGCACCACACCGAAATGTACATGCCGATTTACGTAGTTCACCAGCCATCTTCCTCAAGATGGGTCATCTTTTTCGTTTGCTTGTTGGCCATCGCTTAGTGTCACAGCCGCAGGTCGACGCCGCTCGGCCCATGGAGACTGCAACGCCGAGAGTTCAGGCTGATGTTAGGACTTGCGAGCGCATATGTTCAAAACCATGTTAAATTGTTTTTTATCAGTAATTAATTCCGACTGAATCTTGCACATTTTAAGACGAGCATAGATTAGCCATATTAGTAAAAGCTTAGGACCCCATTTCATCTACAATATATGTTCAGGGATTCTTCAATATCTCTGAAAAAAACAGAAAAACACGGAATTGGAGCCTGTGTGGCAAATATTGAACCACCGTTGGCGATCAGGGATGTTTTTCAGTCAATGAGGGTTCCTGTGCTGCTCCGAGGCCAATTGCGCGGGTCAGAACCCCTCCCGTGTCAGGGAGGGGAACAATGTGATATAATATATCCTTCTAATGGCTTACGGATCGACCAGGAGATCCCACCCCGTGTCGCTAGAATGACAGCTAAAATACGCTTCGCGATGGGGAGGAGTGGCCCTTTAGCTCTTGATCGGAACCGGTAATGTGCCCTTGGTGTTCTACTCAAGGGGCCCTTTGCCCGGAAGGAGATAAGGGCCTCATTATTGTTGAGTAGAGTGGAGGCCTCATTATTGTTAAGTAGAGTAGGTCGAAATGATTTTTTTTTAAAAAACAAACAAGGCCATCCCATGTTTGCCTAAGAACGTTTGTTTCTTATTTTAGATTAGTGACAAAGTGCATCAAAAGTTTTGAACATGCCCGCCCGCAAACTCGAGTGCAAGGACAGCGATGGTCTGGGTTGCAGCTTCCGTAAAACCGAAAGGCACCGGCCACTGCAAGTGCCACCAGACGGCGGACGCCATGTTAGGCTGTCTTCTGGACAGATCAATAGTTACAGAAACACGAAAAATAGAGAATCTACCTTTAATCTTGCAGTTCCACCACCAGGTTCCAGCACCACTTCGCGGTGCTCTGAGGGCTTATCCGTTCTCATCATCAGTTTAAAAATCGCATGCGTGAAATATGCACCCAGACTACCCTGCAGATGTGATTTGATGACCTGAAGCGTTCAAAAGGTACTCCTTTTAGAAACGTCATCATTTTCGTCCACACGTCGGCCACAGCTTAGAATTAGCTACTGGACCGACGCCGCGCGGCCTGCGGAGACTGCAACGCCTGGAGTCGAGTTTGTTTAAACTAAGATTTGCGAGTATGCATGCTTAAAATTATGTCACATAACTTTTATTACTAGCCGATTCAAGTATTTAAAGGTAATTATTACAGAACCGTTATCATTTTTGTCCGCCGGTGGACCATGACGAAAAGTTAGCCGCTGGGACTGGCGCTCCGCGGACTCTGGAGGCTGCAGCGCCCGGTGTCGGGGTTTTTGTTGCTAAGATTTGCAAGCGCCCATGTTAAGAGCCACATTATGTAAATTGCATCACTAATCGATTCTGACTGAATGCTAAACATTTCCAGACAAACATGGCTTGGCGATGTTGATATACATTGTTCACCACTCGATATACAATCAAAATTTTCACCCTCAAACTTTTATCAAACACATCGATCTACATTTTACCTTCTCGATGCCTCCAAGGTGTGTGGAACGTAGATAAAACATTATGAAAAAATTTTTTTCCAGAAAGGTTTCCAGTCATGTTTTGCATACCTGTAGACAACTGAATAGCGGACCGTTTGGCATACACATTTATATGTACTTTGTAACGTTGCTTACCTATGGCAGGTAGAACTCAGGCTATGGTTTCAGCGAAGTCAACTTCTAGGGAATCGTTCAATTTGATGCAACAATGGAGTGTTAGACGAAGTCGTACATCTCTAAAATGCTTTCTGAGGCATCACAAATATGGAATGAGCAAATTATGTTGACCTAAGGTCAGATATAAAGGTCAGACCAAGGTAAAAACCAATCTGTTTTATTGCTCTAGGTCTTGCTGCATGGAATAGCTTCTGGTGCTCATTTCTGTTTTATTGATAGGAGGAACCGCATTATACATCTGTCATAGACATCTTAGAGGTCAGAATAAGTCATTGACCTAAGATGACCTAGGTCAACATTTTGTTCTTTGACACATACTGCCTAGCGTAATCTTTCTCGCTTATTCTAATGCAGAGCTCAGAACAGTCCTGTGTGACTTTGGTCACCGTGACTGACTGTAGATGACTTTCTCGCTTATTCTAATGCAGAGCTCAGAACAGTCTTGTGTGACTTTGGTCACCATGACCTTCAAAATGTCAAACAAGGTCACTGATTTTAACTGAACATGCAGTCTTTTGCTTACAAAGAGTTATCTAGGTTCTGGGGCATTTAAGAAACCAACCTGAAATTTGACTTAGTTTGGCCTTATTTGACCCGAAAGTCATGACTTAGGAACCTCAAACTTTGACCTCAGTAAGTTCACCTATAGATCAACACACCCTGTGAATGTTATGTACCTGACTCTCTTCGTTTCCGAGATCTCAGGGGGTTGAATTGACCCCTCACCCTCATCCGAGCGGAAGGTATCTAGCCGGCCTCCGGGGCGCGCATTAAAAATGTAAACAGAATTTATTTTACGGTACCTTCTCGTTTCTGTTCGTGCTACAACGTAAAAATAGCAATGAAACAAAGAAAACCGTTCCCTTGTTAACAAGCAAACTACATCCGGGTATATCTTTTTGTGCGGGGGGGGGATCACCAGAAAGGAGGCTTTTGTAAATCATGTGTTCCTCTTAGCAAGGTTCTGGCTACCCTCCGCCTACACACAAAAGCAGATCAAGTCATCTACGTTCAATGACGAGCATTGAAATGTCCGTTGAGCCAATTCATACCTAAGGCAGGCAGCTTCCCGGAGGCGTTTTTCTGGATTGGTGTGGTGTAAGAGAAGAAAATTCGGAAAAAGGTACTGTTGCAGCGCCCAGCACATGTTTTACATGCCAATTAGCAGCAATGCTGACCCAGAAATGTGCAACAAAGCAACCATACCATCAGTTCGCTATCAGTCATACGGAGACAGCCGGACCAGGACAGTGGCCACCGACGGGGGACGGGAGCAGGGCTCAGACAAGGAATGTATGACAGAGTGGCTTTCATTCTGTGGCTTGGTTTTCAAAGGAGAATCTCCAGTTCCACGGCTTTTGTCAGATGGGATTTTGGCAGTTCCAAGCTTCTGAATTTCTTTTTTTCTATAAGGCCGCGACAAGTCTCATCTCTTGAAAAGGATTAAGCGAAATGAAGGCGCGTGCAAAATATGCTGTACTGTCAGCCATCGATTCACTTTCAAAATTCTCACTAGCCTATGCTCAGGCCTTATTTTGGCATCTACCCTGTGGAGACAGATGCCTCCTCACTGACCCAAAATGCCTTCCCGCTCGTGGAATTTCGGCTCCCCAGGAAAGACAATGTTGAGATGGACGAATAGTCTTGGGAAGCTGGATAGCCTTATTCCCCGAATGACATATATGATTCGGATAGGCAAGAGTGTGCACCAGTGAGAGCCAGTTATAAATGCTTATCTAGAAACCAGTTATTACATTTGAATAAAGAACGATAGCCTCCATTTTTACCCCTTCCCCGCGGTCATCAGGCTTGTTTTCCAGAAAAAGCTCTTGAAGTATGCCCTGAGCTTGCCCCCCCCCCCCCCCCGCCCACTTTTTGAAACGTTCCTATGCCTATGGTCGTGGGGCGCGTTACCACTCTCTTGCTCACTGCTCGTTTGCTCGTTTGACCAGTGGCTCTTCAAGTGTCCAGATCTCTGGCAGGACCAGTACTGCAGCTCCTGTCAACGTTCTCCAGTGGGTGTGGGCCGGCGATCCGCCGACGCCCCGTGTCGCGCGTCGACGTCCGCTCGACGCATCAGCGCGGCGTGCGCCGCCATCTGATGAGCGATGTGGAGGCAGTGTTTGGCGAGGCTTCCGCCAGGCGGTTCCCCCTTTATTTCTGTCAAGTTATTAATGTTCTCGCGTCAATACCGAATTTCACCCTGCGTTCCATGGTCAGTCACACGCACAAAAACAGCGCAATATTGTCGCGCCAGGGCGCACAACGACAGACGGGGCTGTAACGTGTGACGGGCGTGCTTGTGCGTGTGCGCAAACGTGCGCGTGGCGCGCGAATGCGTGTGTGCGTGTATGTGTGTGTGTGTGTGTGTGTGTGTGTGTGTGTGTGTGTGTGTGTGTGTGGTGTGTGTGTGTGTGTGTGTGTGTGTGTGTGTGTATGTGTGTGTGTGTGTGTGTGTGTGTGTGTGTGTGTGTGTGTGTGTGTGTGTCTTTTCCTCCAATATGCACATTTCATTGTTACCTTCTCAGAGCAAAACACACATATGTTTCATTTAACACACGCTCGGGTAGGGGTCAAATTGACATCCCGAAGGTTTTTTGGAATGGTTTCCGAACAGCACAGCGTAGCTGCGCCAAATTTTGAATAGCTGTAGACAGTTGAATATCGGATCATTTGCTTGTCAACAAGTTAGATGTACCCCGTAAGGTCGCTGACCTATTGCAGATCAAAGTCAGGCCACGGTTTAAGCGAAGGCAATTTTTGGGGACTTGTTCAATCTGGTACAACAACGGCGTGTTTGACGAGGCCATACGACTCTGAGACGCTTTCTTAGGCACCACAAATATTGAATAAGCAAACTGAGCTGACCTAAGGTCAGGTATGAAGGTCAGACCAAGGCCAAAACTAGCCTGATTTTTAATCTTGGGCTTGCTTTATGGGATAGTTTCTGGTGCTCATTTCGAATTTATTGACAGCGGGAGCCGCATTGCACATATTCCATTGACTTCTTAGAGGTCAGAAGAAGTCATTGAGCTAAGATGACCCTAGTCAACATTTTGTTTTAGGAACATACTGCCTAGCGTAATCTTTGTGGCCTATTCAAATGCAAAACTCAAAGCAATCTTGTATACAGGAATATTGTGATCTAGCGTAAAATTCTGACCAGCAGCCATTGCCACTCAAGTAAAATCATTAGCATTAAGCACTGCCACAAACATGGCATCTTACTAAGTTCTTCAGAAAATTTCCACGTGGAAATAGAAATTAAAAAATATAACCGCATAACATGGACACATATTTTTTTCCTATATGCATTTCCTAGCAGCGGCTGTCAGCGCTATTGGACATGGGTCAAGGTGGCACTAGATTTATATTCAGATCCAAATTCGTGACACAGCGGACTCCTCGGATTGGCCTGAAATTTTGCACACATGCAGTTTTATCTGTCAAGCATGAGCACAAAATCTCGGACTGGTACGCCTTATCACCTGAGATATATCAATATAAAGCTCAATAAAAAGGCAAACTCCTTCAATTCTTTTTGAAATTCCTGTGTTGGTAGATATTGACTTCAAAATGCTTTGTTTTCTAATTATTTTTTCCGGCAACTGCAACACAGACCATCGCTGCCGTTGGTTCCGAGATTTCGGTCGCGGGCTCAAAGCTTTTGATGCAATTTGTTTTGCTAATCGATTGTGCAAAGGAATAAACGTGAATAAACGTTCTCAGGCAAACATGCGATGGCCTTATTCGTTTTAAACTCATTTCCACCCACTCCTTTCAACATTCATGAGACTCCTTATTCCTCTCCGGGAAGGGGTCTCTTCGTAGAACGTTAGGGGGGCATATTATTGTTCCTGGTCAGGACCTGGAGGGCAATGCCGCTCTACTGCGGGGTATCTTCCGGCTGCCATTCTGGCGACGAAGGGCGGGATCCCCTGATCGATTCGGAGGCCCTTAGAGGGATGCATTTTATCACATTGATCCCTTCCTGACGCTGAAAGCCTTCTGACCCGCGCACTTGGCCCCGGATCGACGCAGGAACCATCATTGACGCAACAACATTCCTGATCGCTGCAGGTGGTTCGATAATTGGTGCATAAACTCCAGTTCGTCTTAACGGGCCTACGGCTTGGAGGCCCGCCATTCGGTACTGGGTCCCTGACTGACACAGGACGCTTCCATCGTCTCAGTATGAACATTTATCATACGTTATAATGTGTTCCTGTCATTGTCGGGGGGTCACGACCAACGTAAGAGGTCCTCTGTCATTTGGGTACCCGTCCCCGTGTTGAGCAAATCTTCCCCTGACCGACTCGAGGGCCCTTGTTGACACAGAACACCCTGTTGGGCACTGGGTTCTTGACCGAAACACAGGCCCTGCATTGTTGCAGGGGCCCCGACCAATGCAAATCGCGGGCCCTGTTTTCCCTGCTTAGGAAACGGGCCCAAGAGTTTTGAACTGTTCAGGAGCCGACTGTTGGTGTTGGTGATCTCTGGCCAAAATGGAGGAACGTTCCATCGCAGCGGTCCCCAATCTGTACAAGAGACCCTCTAACTGACATTTGAGATCACAGCGTCACTGGCGGGGGCCTTTTGACCGTCCTTTCGTCCTTCCGTCTTGTATGTAACATACAGCCGGCCCTTCGGACACCCCCTCCCCCAGCCTTCTAATCGGGTGTTTGATCTTTGGTGTCGAGAGACCTTCGGCCCCTCTCCGGACCTCTTCAAACCTGTGACCGACTTGGGGCCACTAGCCGACACATGACCTCTTTTTAAGCCCTGCGGGCTGCTTACCGACACCACGGGTGTCGGTAAGGCTTCAGAAGCCTGTACCAAGCCAAATCGTGGCCCCGGGCTTGTTCCTGCTTGGGGAATGGGACCCGGGGTTTAGACTGACAGCTGTCGCTGACTGCTGGTGTCGATGACTCTCGGTGTTCTGACTCGCTGACTGCTGGTGTCGCTGACTCTCGGTGTTCTGACTCGTTGACTGCTGGTGTCGCTGACCCTCGGTGTTCTGACTCGCTGACTGCTGGTGTCGCTGACTCTCGGTGTTCTGACTCGTTGGCTGCTGGTGTCGCTGACTCTCGGTGTTCTGACTCGTTGACTGCTGGTGTCGCTGCCTCTCAGTGATCTGACTCGCTGACTGCTCGGCGTTGTGACCTCTAGCCGACTAACACACCCGCATTGTCTCAGGGCTCCTCAAATGGTGCAATGGACCTCTGACTGATATTGCAGGTCACGACCCTACGGGCCGCGATTCTTAATGTGACCTACTGCCACTTTTTCGGGCCGTTATGCCCTTCAGCTAAGTCTTTTAACGGTCAGTTCCTGCGGGCCGCCCGGGCCCCTCCTCGAGCCTCATCGAACACTTCCCTTGGTCGGCTCGCGGTCCTCTGGCGAACACTGGACACCCTGTTAGGCACTGTGGGTCCTGTACAAGGACCCCGACCAGTGTAAATCGCTGGCTCCGGCTTTGTGGCTGATTGGGAAGTGGGCTCTCAGGTCCATACCGACACGGAGCTGACTGTGCGGCACTGGTGGTGGTTGCGGCACTGACGAATATTTGGGCCCATGTTGACTCAGAGGGTCTCCGGGTCCGTGTCCGGATTGACTCGGGGTCTCTGATCGCCGCAAGAAGTGATCGGACGGTGATTTGATGGCTCTTGCACCCAGGCCGGGGCCTCTAAGTAAGACTTCCACCAGCCCCTTGTGCCCTTAAGCCATCCAAAATTGCCGTTGGTCGGGGATGCTTTAAGCTCTTCGGGCCTCCACGAACACTGCCACTGGTAGAATCGGGGCCCCTTGTCAACACAGGGCACCTGTTAGGTGCTGTGGAGTACTGACAAATGCTGGGGCCCCGGCCGATACAGGCCCCTAGCTCCTACTCTGTCCCTGCATGGGCGCTGGGTCCTCAGACCGATGCCGATACGGAGCCGACTGTGTGTTATTAGTGTTTGACAGGCATATAGGCCCTTCCCGACTCAGGGGGTCCCTGATCAGGGCGCAGGGCGCTCTGGCTGGCATTTGAGTGACCGGCCCCGTGGGCTGGACCTCTGAACACGACCTTCAGCCGGCCTGCCGGGCCCTTAATTGTATGTCCCGAGGGGCCCTTCGGCCACCACGGAATCTAGGGGGGGGGGGGGAGATACGTGCCCCCTGTGCCGCCTCTCCTACTGCCTGCGGCACGGCGTCAAAGTCAATATTTTATCCTTCCCAGAATGATTACACTTGATCAGGTCAAACGCAACCACTCAGTTACAGAAAAAAACACCAAAAACGTCCGAACCGACCAAAATTCGCTGCAGGCAATCCCATCCTCTGAAGATTGAGCCTATGAGGCCGATCGGCACAACACGTTTGCCAATCGATGTGCTATGGTTGATAAAACGTCCTGTAAATGTTTTTCACGCGTCGCGGTGCGGTGCTCACGTAGCCGCTCCGCGGTTTACGTGGTGAGGGCGGTCGGAAGTCCGTCCTTTGTGTATGGCGCCGTCCTTTGCAAAGGCGACGTCCGTTGTGCATGACGCGGGCCTCGGCTGCACACGGCACCAAGGTTCAGCTGATTCGGAGACTTCTCGCTAGGTGGCGGGGCTGGTTTGCGGCCGCGGTGGTTTCGGGAGGCTCAGGCCGGCTGCCGAGCGATGAGAAAATCCGATTCAGGTGGTCTAAGTGCTAATTATTGTTATTGTTAATTGGTACAACTTAATATTTGCAACCATTTTCGCGACATTTCCATTTGTTAGGCATCTTATAAAGATGTTGTCGGCTCCCCATCCCATTCATGCACTGAGGCTGACGTATGGTGGTTCCTGGACGGTAAAGCGGAGGTTACGGAGCTGGCGTAGGCACGAGGAGCTGTCGCGTTATAGGGAGGTGGGCGCTCGAGCCTTCTTTCCCCCAAACATTAAGGAAAATTGGCACTAAGCTTATGGGAGTGAATGGAAATGGAAACGAACCCAAGTGTATCTGATCCCCCAACCCCAACTTCAACCCTGAAAAACTTCCCTCGTTGCCGTGAGCTTGACGTTTTTGGGTTGCCATGGAGAGGGGCAGAAGAGCCTGAGATTCGGTCCGCACGACATACGATGGAGAGAACTGAAACGCACCGGACGGACCATACCGCCGCTGGAACGGAGAATAAAAGTTTTGCCAGAACAACGAAACACCGCGATACGAACCACCAGACTGCAATGGATGGGATGCACGTGGGAAAAAAAGAACCAGAGCTGCTCTTTGGGGAGCTCTGGACCTGACCTGAAAACGGACTGGACCAGACCTGACCGAGCTTTGCCGGGCCAGTAGAACAAACTTTGGAAGGTGGTAGAAGTCGGAGCCCTCAAACCGAATCACACCGGACAAGCCCGGGACTGGGTCAGACTCGACTGAGCTCGAATGCACCGCAATGCGTGGTATAGAGAACCTGAAGGGACTGGCAGGTGTTAGAAATGAACCGCTTGGGCCGAACTCTGGCGACCGCACGAGCGGTCTGAACTGGCCACAGCCTGACCGAACTGGACTGGACAGAAACTAAATATGGCCACACCGAAGGTACACAAACCGAACCAAAGTGAAAGACGCCAGGTGGGGCCGGACAGATGACTGAGAAGGATCGCAGAAGTCGGAAACCCCGGGACAGATGACTGAGAAGGACCGCAGAAGTCGGAAAACCCGGGACAGACGACTGAGAAGGACCGCAGAAGTCGGAAACCCCGGGACCGGAATGAATCAGAGGCCGCTTTGATGGCACTCAACTGGACCGAATCGGAGTGAGCCTCAACGATCCGCGGACGGCCAGAAGCCTTCAGGAGGGGCCAGAGGGTACTAGAAACGACCGAAGAGATCAGAGTACAGAAGAGCTCGGGACTGGGCAGCACCTGACGGGGCCAAACCGGAAAGGACTTACCAGAGCGCGTCGGGGGCCGGGCCTGAGCGGAGATCTTAACCCAAGCAGGGCAGAGTTGGATTAATTATGAATGAACGCGGGGCTTCAAGAACATCGAATAGAATCAAAATGGTAGCAAAGGGGATCTGGCCAGCCCCGAAGCAATCTGAATTGTCCCAAAGTGACCTGATTACAGGGACTGGCGTGACATCAAGCACGCCAATGTGCCGCTGCGCTCCTACCGATCTGCAAGGTTCATCAGAAAGATTGTCAGACATGATATAACGATAGGAAATTGTTCATCGCCGGCTTAAATCTATAAAATGGTAGGACAGCAAGTCGTTAGTGCACTTGCCGTGCAAAGGGGTACATTTGTACAAAAACGTTGGATACTTAAGTTCACGTGACGTAGTAAAAGTGATATGCGTGTAATGCGTATTGTTTAAGTGATGTTGTCACTTAAAATGTAAGCAAATAAGCGGAGCGCTTGCCCACATTTGTTTATCGTTACTGTTTCATAAGGTCGTTTAAGACGGCAGTGTGGCATGTCTCATTTCACTAACATTAGAGCTCTGAAGCTGGCCTCTCGATTCGCTTTTAACAGGGTTTTTCTAGTCAGGAATGGGGCACACACACACACACACACACACACACACACACACACACACACACACACACACACACACACACACACACACACACACACACACACACACACACACACACACACACACACACACACACACACACACACACACACACACACACACAGACACACAAACACACACACACACACACACACACACACACACACACACACACACACACACACATATATATATATATATATATATATATATATATATATATATATATATATAGTGGGTACATAGCGCGGGCTGTGATACAATCGCCATGGCCCATAAATATTTGCATACGTTAACGGCAATCCCTTTCACGTGTAGCCTGTGACGTCAGCAACCGGTGGTTTCACGCCACGTGACCGGTCGCGGTGCGGTCGACCAGAAAACAGGCACTAGCATAGGTAGGGGAACGTTTCAAAAAGTTGGGGTGGGAGGCAGATTTAGAGTATATCTCAGGAACTTTCACTGAGAAGCAGACCCGGTGACTGGGGTGGAGTATGCACATAACCGATTTTGGAACTAATAAAATGTCATGGTTGCTATCCTAGATGTGCATCTGCCGCTCTTGTACACTAGTGCACAATCTTGACCATTCGACTCATCTATGCCATTTGGCAAATAAGACCATCCAGCTTTTTAAGATTATTCGTTAATTTCAACATTGTTTTCCACAAGAAGCGAAATTCCGCGAGCGTGAAGGCGTTTGGGTCTTTGGGGAGACATCTGCCCTCTCAGGGTGACGCCAAAATATGATTTGGACACAGGCTGGCTAGAATTTTGAATGCCAATTGGTGGCCCATAGTGCGCCAGAGTTTTTATGCTCCTAGATTTTGCCGGCTGCTTTTCAGAGATAAGATTTGTCGCGGCATTGTAGGCGAGAGACAAATTCGAAAGCTTAAAATATAAACTGCCAAAAACAATGTGATAAAGCCATAAAGCTGGATTTTCTCCTGCAAAAACCAGGTCACAGAATGATCCTTCTTTCGATCTTCCCTGTCGGAGCCCCACTTCCCTCCGCCGTCGGGGGCCACTGCCCTGGCCCGGCTGTTCCCCGCATGGCTGACTGCGATCCGCTTATATGACTGCTTTACTGCATGTTTATAAATCAGCACTCCTCATTATTGGTGTGAAGCATGCACTGGATACCTACAACAGCACAATTTACGAATTATCTTCCTTTACTTCACACTACAGCAGAAAATGAGCTCTCGAGGAGTTGCCTGCCTCAGGCATGAATTGATCCATCAGACATTCATTTGCCCCTCATTCAACGTAGCCGACGACATCTGCTTTTATAGGTAGGCAGGGGCGTAGCGGAACATTCCCAAGGGAAGGAGCACCGGATTAACCAAAAACCTCCCTCCTGGTAGTGCTTCTCCGCCTCAAAAAATCACTGGATATAGCTCACGCTCAACAAGGGACACAGTTGTCTTCCTTTTATTGTTATTTTGCTTTGTAACTAGAACAGAAACAGAAACCAGAAGCTACCGCGTGATCCATTCTGTTTGTGTTTTAGTCGATAGGCTGCAGAAATGGGGCGTTGAAGGTGCTTCATTTCGCGATGTTTCAGAGGATTTTTTCTAAACCGTAGAACTCAGAAGGTTTGCCAAATTTGTTGTGTTCTTGAGGGATATTGGGGACCCTGTGTACGTAAACTGTGGATAGAAATGGATCCAGAATGTATATTGACATGGCTAACCCATGTTCTGCTTAAAATGCTTAACATTCAGTCGGGACTGAGAAACATTATGTAACATAACTTTGAACATGCAGGCTCGCAAATTTTAGCAACAGCGCAACGCTCGGCGTCACAGTCTCCTTAGGCCGCGCGGTGTTGGCCTCGTGGCAGATACTAAGCGATGGTCAATGGGCAGACGATAAAGATGACGTATCTTGAGTTAAATGGCTGGTGAACTAGTTAAACCGACACACACGTTTAAGGTCGTACGAAAGTAAGTTAAACGTCGCTTAAATCTGAAAAATTGGGGGAGAGCCAGTTAACACCGCTGCCGCTCCCCCCCCCCACCCCACCTTCAAAAGTGGTGGCACGGTCCCCTGCACCTCGTCCCCCCTCCCCCCCCCCCCCCCCCCCCTCCTGTTGCTACACCAATGGGCACTAGACAGCCTTCGCTCAACGCGTAAAACGTAAGTACGAAACAGGACGGCACCAATTTAGCCTTATTGCTAACCGGGGACGAAGCCCAACGCTCAGAATAAGTGGATGCCTGCGGTCCCACACATGCCAGTTCCGAGGCACGGATAATGGTACTGGTCACATTGCTGCAATCAGAGCAGAAAGTTTGTGCTCAGTTGGAGATCGATTGCAAATGCATGATCCTGTTTCAGCCGCTGTCTGCCCACGCGCAGTCGCCCAGGATCACAGCGGCTGGCCGCAGCCAGCGTTCCAGCACCGTGAGAATGGTGGCATTTAGGCCCACCCACCCGTTATTTGTACATGGAAGAGGAATTTCGCCTGTTCCGTGCTCGTGTTGTATACATTAAATGCTGACAAGCTACACGATCTTTATTGACAGGCAAAAGGACAACACCGAGTCATGATAAAAGGTCGGTGCTTGTGATGCTTCGCCTGCGGAATTTAAACACCCAACCGCTGGTCCGCTGTGTCAGCGGCCCAATTGTGAAGGCGGTCACAGACTCATCTGTGAGATGCAGCCTTGTTGGTTATTCCGGCCGCCGGCTTTCGTCGACACTAGTAAGGCAGGGGATCGCGCGTGGTAAACCCCTGGAGCGCCCGTGATGAACCCCTTGCGCGTGCGTGATGAACCCTTCGTGTACGTGCGTGATGAATCCCTTGTGCGTGCGTGATGAACCCCCTTGCGTCGTGCGAAGCCGTGTCCAGTGGCCAATGCGGGCAAAGACTTCGCCGCGTCAGGCGCCGACGCCGTTCCCTACATGGAAAACGTGGCCGAGGAGACGACAAGTAGCGTGAAGAAAACGGCGCCGACCAGCCGGTCGAGCAGTTCGGCGAGTGCCGTCCACTCGTGATCGAGCGCGTCGGCCTTCTCCGCCGCGTCCGGCGCCACGGTCAGGCAACAGACGTGGGACAGCGCGCCGCTCAGACAGTGGCGCAGGCAGGCGGGCAGGCGGTGCGGGCGCGGCCGGCCCAGCGCCACCATCACCACCGCCCACACCAGCACACATAGTGCCACATACGTGGACACGTGGTAGGTGCGCAGGACCCGCGCGCGGAACGCGGCGTCGCCCTCCGCGCCGAACTCGGTGAGCGCGGCCGCGCCGGCCGCCGCCACCGCCAGGCAGGGCAGCGTCAGCTTCTGCGGCGAGTCGGGCGGCACGAGGAAGGTGGCGGCCGACGCGATCGCCGATACGACCACCGGCAGGCTGGGCCACACGGCGAACGAGCCTGCCCGACGCATCTCGATGGTCAGCGTCAGGTCGATGTACGGCTCCTCGCAGCAGGTGTAGAACTTCTCGTTGCGCCGGACGGTGGCGTCGTGCAGCTCCCAGAGCGGATCGGTGACGACATAGTTGGAGAGGTCAACCGTTTCGCTCACGAAGTCCACCGCGAAGCCGTCGTACGCCCACGAGCCGAGCTTGGCGTCGCAGCGGTAGCTATCCACCTTCTGTCCGGAGAAGTCGCGCATGCAGCGTACGCGGAACGCGGCCGGGCCCACGTGCGTGATTTCACCCGAGCTGAAGACGATGACCAGTGTCGGCGTCAGCCAGTCCGACCGCGGCCGAGGCAGCATGTTGTACATCATCACGTCCGGCGTCCAGATGTCGGCCCGCGGCAGGTGCACGTCGTGTACACCGCCGTAGTCGGCCGGCTCCCAGCGTAGCGCCGGGTCCACCCACTGAAGGCTCACCCACAGCTGGAGCGTGGCCTCGCTCTCCCGGACGTGCAGATCCACGTGCTGCAGATCCAGGCCGACCGACACCGACACGGTTTCACTCGCGTTGAGGACGGCCCGCGAGCGCGGGTCGTAGTTGGCCAGCAGGTCGGCCAGCAGGCGAGTCTCGTCGCTGCTGGCGCTGCTGGGCAGCACCAGCTGCGCCAGCAGCAGGCAGCAGAGCGGCAGCGCGAACATGGCGGCGGCGGCGGCGTGACTGGCGCGCGCGGCCCGGCCGCGCGACGGTCACCGCTGTTAGATGTGACGCGTCGTGTTTGTCTTTGCCGTCCGTCGCCAGGGCTGCCGCTCCTGGAAGCAACAACACCGGGCTGTAGTTTCTTATGCTGTTAGGGGGAGGGGCTTATCCCCAATTTTGAGAGAAAAGTCAACAAATTCTGAGGGAAACACGCATTTTGACGTACTTTGGGTTGCGTTCGCCTTTGCTTTGCTCAGCCGCCCATCTTATGTCATGGATTTCCGCCCCCGCCGGCCAATAAAGCTCCCGAGTCGTCTGTGACGAGGCTCTGCAGAACACCCGTTTGCTTGATTTTCTCCTAGCAGGGAACTCGCAGCTTGTATGTAGACAGCATATGTGCGTTGCAACCTGCTTCCACAACAAATGCGTGAGCGCGCGCGCGTGTTGTGTGTGTGTGTGTGTGGTTGTGTGTGTGTGTGTGTGTGTGTGTGTGTGTGTGTGTGTGTGTGTGTGGTGCGCGCGTGTGTGTGCGTGTTTGTGGTGTGTGTGTTGTGTGTGTGTGTGTGCGTGTGTGTGTGTGTGTGTGTGTGTGTGTGTGTGTGTGTGTGTGTGTGCGTGTGTGTGTGTGTGTATGTGTTGGCGTGTGTGTGTGTATGTGTTGGCGTGTGTGTGTGTGTGTGTGTGTGTGTGTTGTGTGTGTGTGTGTGTGTGTGTGTGTGTGTGTGCGTGTGTGTGTGTGTATGTGTGTGCGTGTGTGTGCGTGTGTATGTGTGTGCGTGTGTGTGCGTGTGTGTGTGGGTGTGTGTGTGGGTGGGTGTGGGTGTGGGTGTGGGTGTGGGTGTGTGTGTGTGTGTGTGTGTGTGTGTGTGTGTGTGTGGGCGCGCGCTTCTGGCCGGTTTCCGCTTTGTTCCGCATAGCCATCATAGTTTGAATTGAGGCTAAGCCAAGTAGGCCACGTGGACGCATTCAGCAGGAGGACACGGTTGAATGTGTCTGGTGGCAATGCGACTTGCATTGTACTCATATATAAAGACGAAGCCGGCTTCGGTTTTGGGTTGGAATTTGCGCAGCCCCTGTTTTATCTTCAATGGCCTTGATTTTAAGCCATTTTACACGACTGGCCACGGGCTCGACTTCGGCTTCGTGTTTTGTTTTTTTAAACGGCTGGCTTCAGTTTACGTTTCAGGTTTGTCATTTTTGACAGCTGACTTCAGATTCGTCTTTCACTTAAATATGACGGTGGTTTCAGCTTACTTTGTCACAATGATCTTTGACTGCAGTCTCGACTTACTCCACAAAATCGTCTTGTCCGCCCGGTGACTCAAATACACCACGCCACTTTTTGAGGCTACGACGCATAGCTAGCATCTTTTAGGTACATAGCTGAACATTATGAGCGTGCCCGGTATTTTCAGGACCAATTATCCCGCACTCTGTAAAAGAGAACATGCTGGTACATGTTCTCCATTACTCCACTGATCTCTAGTGATGTTTGCCGACCCCATGTAGTCTAGTATACTTCAAAATGGTTTGGTATGCAAAAGCGCATTTTATACTAAATTCAACTTGGCCTTCGGCATCGTGAAGCCCTATCCAAGTTCAAAGCCGTTGACTTTGGCTTCGGCTTTGAGGGTGCATATCTCGAAGTCACTTTGGCAAGGAGCAGCAATGAGCGCAGCGGGCAGCAAGGAGCCAGGAGCATTTTGGCCAGCGGTTTTTAGGATCAGGAGGTGGACGAGGGAGCTTGAGATTGAGGGTGAATCTTGAGATATCGAATGACGACCTGTGGGAATACCATAAAAACACGGAATATCTAGATTATTCAGATTTAGTGTTCATGAAGCTGTTTAAATCTTAGCACGTGCCCGGGCGGCCGATTGAATGCCCTTCGCTCGGGTGGAAGGGAGGGGGTGGGGGTCAATTGAATCCCCTGAGACTGCAACTAAGCTGGAAACACCAAATGCATGGATGTTGGCCTGTATGTGAACTCACTTTGGTCAAAACTTGAAGTTCCTATGTCATGAACTTCGAGTTGAATAAGGTGAAGCAAGGCCATACTCCACATTGATGTCAAAAGTACCCTCAAACCTTCTCATGCAACCGCCGTGAACCTAGATTACTGCTCTAAGCAAAGGTTTGCTGACGTTCATTTAAGGTCAGTGATATCGTTTGACTTTGGAAAGGTCATGGTAGCCAAAATCAGACAATGCTTCTTTGATTTCTGCATTTTAATAAGCGTGAAGAATTACGTTAGGTGGCATGTTCCTCAAAACAGCATGTTGACTCGAGTAATTTTAGGTCGGTGGCCTAACCTGACCTTTGAGAATCCAATGAAGATGTATGATGAGGTCCCTGTTGTTAGGAAATTCAAAATGAGCATGAGAAACTACCCCTATAGAGCAACCTCTCGGGGAAGAAACAGGTGGGCTTTGACCTTGGTCTGAACTTCATACCTGACCCTTGGTCAACGAAATGTGTTCATTCAATTATTGTGTTACCTAATACACCATCTCATATGTGTGGCTTTGTCTAACACTTCGCTGTTGCATCAGACTGGACAATTTCCTAGAAATTACCTTTACTTAATCCATGATCAGGCCATGACCTGCCATAGGTCAGCGACCTTACAAGACACATGTAAATATTTATACAAAAAGGGTTATTAAATTGTCTACATCTATGCGAAATTTGGCGCCACGTTGGCGAGCCGTTCGGAAATCACTCCGGAAAATTCATGGGGGTCAAATCATGGGGGACCCTCACCTTTACGTATTTGAACTGACCAGGAGGCAATGCGAAACACAGGAAAGCATAAATTTGGCAGAAAAGAAAAGTCCGAACGGTGAGGAATTCCAGAGTTGTAACACCTGCATGTGTGAACAAGCAAGCCTCAGACGTTGCTAGGGCTTATTTCCGCTTTTGGGTCATTTTGCATAGTCAAAATAAAAACAAAGCCAACCTGCCCAAAGGTTAATAGGATCCGGAATCGACTGACTAAAGTGGTCGTTGGTCCAATGACTGCATGTTCTGTGTAGAAAACGCTTTTAAAATGGCAATTGGTTACAGTGCATGCATTGCAAAACTTTGCGTCACGAGTTTCACACATAGGAAAACACGAGTCCGCGGAATTTTTCTCGCAACTTTTGCCGGTAAACCGACACGTGGTCATGCTGGCTTCTTTATAGATTCGCCCCCCCCCCCCCCACAGATCCTCTTAAGTGTAGGTTGGGAGCTCGGGTACAGGGTAGCGCCGGCGCTAGCAACTAATATGGCGTATTTGACAACAAAAAAAAAATACGGGATCACAAAAATACGGGTTTGGAAGATATATCTAGCATTCTTTTCCCGATTGTTGTCGCTTATTTAGGTTTTTCTTGATATAGACGGACGAGCCACTGCAACAACAGTATTCATCCTTTCACTTGACGGGATATATCACGGTGACATTCATTGTTGTCCACTTGTGCTTTGTTGCAATGTTCTTTTTTTACAAGAGCTGTTGAACACGTTTCCGCATTGTCGTAGCATTCTTATTTCTGGAAAAAATGAAAGCGTTATGTAAAGTGCCAAGTTGAACTATCAAGCCCAGTTTTACCTGACTCAGACCACATTCAACCTTGTTTTTTTATAACTTCGTGATGTGGCTGACGAGAAGTTACCAATGGCGTCCTAATCGTTGCTCTAGCTTGCTTAGTTTAGTGATTGACTGAGGCCCCACTGTAAGGCGTAGGTGAAGAGCAGCCGTAGAACGAGGGTAAATAGCGCTTGGGGAAAACGCTGGGGATATTTCAAATATGTGAATGCTTGGGTCTTCTTAATGTGAATAACACTGTGGATTGATGCCGATCACTCTAAAATATTGCAACCATGGCAAGATTCCTTTGGTGTACGGAGACTTTCCTGTGTCTTCGTGCGAAGGATTTCACCCAGGGCCATACGAACATAACGGCCCCTGGGGGCACTTGCCTACACCTCCTTACCAAGTGTATGGCATATACCAATATTAAGTAGGTACGTGATTTAACACCGTCAGCTAAAAAGGCATCACGTTGATGCGTAGAAATAGGAAAAGTGAGAATATGTAATGCTGCTTTAAGACACGCAAAAAAAGACGCGCACCTTGGGCATGCCAAATTTGCTTCTATAGTCAACTTCGTCGAATTGTGTCTACTCAATGTTAAAGAGATATCCCACATGTGCGTGGATTTTTTAGCTGAAGTAGCCATCTTGAAGATCATTTTGTGCAGTTTACAGCCCCGCCCTTCTTAAGAGCCAAGCCCTTCCAGTTTCTATGCTGCACGCCCACGAAAACACGCAGACTATCTCGGGGAGACATTTCAAGGTCAGCCAGGAATCTATGACGTCATAACAACGTAATCCAAACTCTGTCATTCCATTGGTCACGCGGCGATCAAGGCAAATAAAAACCGATGGTTGAGTCGCTCATAACTGACGTTTGTGAGCAAGATTTTGAGATGCAACGACCGTTAATCAATCAACGTTGTGCAGGGTAAAATGGCGTTATCAAAGAATGACGCATTGAAGAGCGTATTTGATAAACAGAGAAAATCTGTTGTCTAGGGTAGTCTAATTCCATTAAAAATATATCGATAATTGTAAATGGGCTTAATTCATATCTGTTGCTTGCTTTTAACATCTTCGATATGGAGCATCCACTTTAAATCCAGCCTTACGCCCGTGATCTGACAAAACGCAACTGTGCAAGTGATGTGACCGTGCATGGCTGCCCCAAGCGTCATGCATGCACGCTACATCATGATTCCGCCACGTGCGGCACCACTGCCGACCGCTGCGCAGACGCCGCGCCGGCTCACCAAATCGCCTCGGCGGGCAGGGCCAGCTGGAGGATCCGACGTGGCCCACCGTCGACGCCGGCTGTCGTCACGCGTTCTAGCCCTCGCTTGGAACCAACGTCCGAGGAGCAGCAGGACTGGAAGATGCCGCCGTGACAGTACCCAACGGGAGAAACACCAAGGCGGGCCGCCTGGACCCCGATGGTCGGGTCACTAGCCTTGTGATGCATGGAATTGAAACGATCATCCTGTAAGTGGCGCGGGTTGGCGAGCTGTCGTTACTTGTACGTTACAAGCCGCATGGTCGGCACAGCATCGACTACACTTGGACACAGGGCCCCTGCCTGAGCCCCCCCCCCCCCCCTCCTCCCTTGGCTGCGCCAGTGCTGAACGCCGATCCCCTGTAGGGCACACCAAAGCCGGACGTCCTCTGTCGACAGTCCAAGTGCACCCGTCCCTCACCCCGCCATATTTTTGCCCTGGCATAATAAACACTGGACGGCTCGCGCAAACGCTCTGTTTGTCTGGTGGTGATCTGTTTTCGGACGTTAATAGTGTTTTCTCGGAATTGACGGAAGGATGGCCTCGGCGGCGCGCTTTTTAAGGCCTGCACCTGCGCCTGCGTTCGCTCCATGCGCAATGGCCGCGACGCATTGCCTTCAGAAGCGTGGCTGTTTGTCTCACCAGTACCTGTACCCCCTCCCCCCGTTTGTCTCACCAGTACCAGTACCCCCCTTCCCCCGTTTACAGCGGCTCTGGCGGCACCCCTGACCGCAGTGCTAGATCGGCCAACCGGTCAGCCGGGCGGACCGCGTGCGTTCACGGCTCAGTAGGTCAATTAGGTCACTTACAAGTCTCGGGGGCTTCGGGTGCTGTACTCTCCTTCTCCAGCAGCGGTAGGCCCAGATGGCGCACAGCAGCAGACCCGAGTGGCGCACTCTTCTCCAGCAGCGGCGTACAGAATGCCAGTGTCTCCTCCTCCAGCAACGGGTGATCGAAGTGGCAGGCAGTGATGGACCCGGGTAACACACAACGGAAGACCCTGGCACCGCGCTTTAGTTCTCCAGGTCAGATATCGGAAGGACTGGGCGCTGCACTCTCCCCTAGCAACGGCAGACCCAGGTGTCCAAGGTGCCCAGGTGTCCAGATCCAGGCGTCCAAGCTGTCCAGGTGTCCAGACCCTGGTGTCCAAGGTGCCCAGGTGTCCAGACCCAGGCGTCCAAGTTGTCCAGGTGTCCAGACCCTGGTGTCCAAGGTGTCCAGGCGTCAAAGGTGTCCAGGTGTCTAGATCCAAGTGTCCAAGGCGTCCAGGTGTCCAAGGTGCAGCCACTTGCATATGGCCCGTGATCGCCCGGAAAAAATGGAGTGTGATACAGGCCTATGTTATCGCCCGCGAGGCCACGCGAGGGTCCTAAGCAGGGGCACTACCACCATATCTCCTGCCCCCATATCCGACCCACCAATCAATCTATCGCAGCCGCGGCTGGGAAGTTTTTTAAGCAACACAACCCGGTCAGGACCCTGCAAGGGGTCAGTCCCTCCTCTGACACGCGTTCGGGCATGGGTTAATTTGGCCCCGAAGGTTTTCCCGGAATAGCTTACGAACAGCGCAGCGTAGCAGCGCCAAATTTCTGAAAACTAAATGAAAATCAAAAGCGGATCGTTTGGTGTCAGAAATTTAGACATAACTTGTAAGGTCGCTGATCTGAGCCTGGTCAAAACCTCCTGTACTCGTTCATGTGCAAAACTCAAAGCAGTCTTGTATGATTTTGGTCAACATGACCTTCAAAAGGTCAAACAAAGTAAGTAACCTTAAATGAACATTTTGCTTGGAACAGGTGTCTAGGCTCTGGGGGCACTTTTGGCATTAACCTGGTGTTAAAACTTGCTTGACTTTATTTAAGCCGTAGTTCATGATCTAGGAACTCAAACTTTGATCCAGTGACTTAGCGTATAGGCCAACACACCCTGTAAATTTGGTGACTCTAGCTCTCTCAGTTTCTGAGATTTCGGGGGCGAAATTGACACCCCATCGAGCGAAGAGCATCCAACCTTCCACCGGGGTGCGCGTCAAAGCCGTATGCTTGCGGTTCTGTCTAGGCAACACCCAATATGTACCCCGCTGGGTGTTAAGTCTGAGAGAGCGCCAGCAGGCTGCTAAGGCGTGTTCAAATTCTCGAGCACCAATGGCCAGCGCCCGACGCTCAGTTGTGTTCGTTCGGTTGGTGATGTGAGCCGCACGGTCGTTATTGCGCGAAGACATGTTATTGCGTGAACTGGGAAGTGAAGTCAAAGTGAGATGAACCATACAGACATCCAGGCAGGCTGACTGCGTGCTTGTTAGGACACCCGTCGTGATCAGTTTCGCCAACTCGCTCTGAACTTCTGGACGATATATAGGGCTTCGTTTATAAGTAAAGAACAAGATATAGCTTCATATACCATATTGACTTGGATCGCTGCCTGTATGCATAACAGATGGCGTATTCCACCACAGCTGTTGTGGGTCCGACAGGTGGCATAGCAGTTCAGTTCTCGGATTCCGATAAATTCGTTCCTTACGGTTATCTAGTGGCGTGAACTCTTTTATGACGTCTTAGATTTCGAAATTTCCATTTTTCCCGTTTCCAATCATCACCGCATACCGATAGCGGTTGTCAACTCTTTGCGAACTAGTTCGGAGTGCAAAAGTTTTTGCCATTTTCGAAACGCATGGTCAGCAGAGCGTTGTTCGCCTTTGCGGAGAAAATTACTTCTCCCAGCGGCATCGAGCTTTCTGGAGCAGTTCGGTAACCATCGTTGCTCCATGCCAATTAAAGGCTTGTTTGAGCGCGGCGTTCAAGAGTACATATTTTTTTCGCAAAAGTGCACAATACTAACTGGTTACCAATGTTGGCTTGTTGAACCTGAACATTTGTTACCAACACTGCGTGTGATTAGTTTAAAACACCTTGTGAAGGTGTTATGCTTGTCGTTCTCTATTCCAAACGACGTTTCTTAGTGATATGATTTTCAGGCCTCATCAGGCCTGATTTTTTTACCCGTTATTGGAACCACCTTAATCCTTGTAAAAATCATACTAAGCCTACTTGAAATATAAATTCACTAAACAGATCCCACGTAGATTTAGGCGTCAGAACCCCAGCGACCCGCAACGCGTCGCCACTCTGAGCTCCATGATTTTTGCGCAGAGTAGCAAGTGATTTATAGAGATGTGTTGACAATTTGAACAAATTGTGTCGTCATCGTTCATCATGCACCTTTTCGTACGAATTATGACGCGCAGTATGTTGCAACGTTAAGCAATGCTATTTGAACCTGCAGCAATATAGGTACACAATTCCAGCGAAAAATGTCTGTCTCGATCGCTGTTGGTAAGGGCACCGCCCTCTTGATTCACTATCCCGTGGCCGGTGGCAGGTTGAGGTTGTTGAAATTTTCAACGATCAGATGTTTGTGTTAGCTCTCGAGCCTCAGGCAGCAAACACTGTCTAGCGCGGTGACCATTGTTCAGCGGGTTACCAATCTTTTAAGTCAATACAGCCAGACGGTTCGAATAAATCTTTTGAAATAGATTTAGCTGTAAGCCTACTATTTTCCGCTAAAAAATGCAAAAGAGATGTGTGTGGAGCTCGCTTTGAAGAAAAAATGCACAAACAGGAGCACTGTGCAGTACACATGTCTTACCCATCTGTGCTCGTAAAAAATTTTCCAATATGTAAGCCAACACATTCCGTCACCTATTCTATATGAATACCACCGGTTTACCGAATTCGTGAAATTCTCTCTGGTAAAGTCACTCATATTCAGACTTGCCTACCTTGAAAAGGAGCTTGTTAACAGATTCCCCCTTTTAAAATTAACACAAAATAAATCCTCTAATAATAAATAAATAACTCACCCCTACCAGGTCAAGAACGACGCTCCCGGATGGACGTTAGATGCAACGTGCTCTGGTGAGGACGCAATTCTCTTTGCCCCTTCTGACCAAGCCTAGAAGAGAAGAGGTAGAGAGAGAGCGAGAGGAGAGAGAGAGAGAGAGAGAGAGAGAGAGAGAGAGAGAGAGAGAGAGAGAGAGAGAGAGAGAGAGAGAGAGAGAGAGAGAGAGAGAGAGAGAGAGAGAGAGGGAGAGAGGAGAGGAGAGAGAGAGAGGGAGAGAGAGAGAGAGAGAGAGAGAGAGAGAGAGGGAGAGAGAGAGAGAGAGAGAGAGAGAGGAGAGAGAGGAGAGAGAGGAGGAGAGAGAGGG
>NW_023596545.1:7018601-7073601 GCF_011947565.3 Pollicipes pollicipes
CAAGAGGTTTACACCAGGATATTGGGTGTTATCACACCTATATTTGATCTAAATTCGTTGAGTTTTACAGAAAGTAAGGCATTTTCTTTCCCCATGAGGGAAACGTTGGATGCATGCCTGCATGGAATGTATTTCGCACGGACCTTTGGTGGAGAGATCCAAACAGGCGATGCTCTAGCGTCAAAATGGGTCTCCGTTGACATAAGCGTCCCAAACGTGCAGAATCCTTATTGAAATCACATTTTTCCCCGGCAGTGCTACGAATTTCAAGTTAAATTTGCCAAAACTGCACAGACGTATGTCTTCCCTATAGCCATGTGTCTTTTACCAGCATGCTACACTCCGACATTCCCTATTTTTGAACCTATGGTAGGCATGATTGAAGCTATCAATTCACCTCATAGCCTTTACTATAGCTATGGACTGCCATGTTTGACCGCACACCATTACAGTGTGATCGCTACAACGCTGTCTCGTCTGAAGATCAGTGGAATATCACGGCTAACCAATTAGCCGATAATGTCACCGAAATCGCAATTCCGTTTCACTGCAAATGTTTTCCAGCATGGCAGCTGCTCAATGACTGAGTTGTATTCTCCCGACAGCAGCACGGTACTTGCAGGGTTTGCCACAATCTGCGCCTTCATCGCGTGATGTAGGGGCGGATTGTGGTAAAACGATGGGCAGATATAAATAGATAGGAGACCCCACAGAATATAAGTAAGTTTACTGTTCGATATATGGTGCCGGCAGGATACTCACTCTATTTTCCCTTTGAGAAACTCTATCCACTCTTCTTGATCAATGTACCCTGCTCCGTCCCAATCAAAGAGCCCGAAGAAGTGCTCCGCCAGCTCCTGGAAAAATAAACAAAACGCTGAATGGGAACAGCTACACTTCATGTCTTCTGTACCAGACTGGGACTGGCGCACACCCGTTCAGTTTGCGAACCTTAATAATCTTGAATCGCAAACATTAATCCAAAAGACGATCTTGAACGAACTTTGTGCTCAAATAAGCATATCACAAACATGAAAACCCTTGTGATCGATATTCATATATGCAAATACAATATTCGAAGCGCACTAAGACTACCACTGAAATATGCCAGAGGTTATGGGACAAATTGTGGGACAAATGATTATAGTTATGGAACAAAAGTTATGCGAAGTTACATCAAAATGCACGCCGCATTGAACATGTCACGTAAATTAACACGCGCTCGGGTGGGGGTCAAATGGCCCCCGCCACGTAGGTCTTTCCAGAATGGTTTCCGAATGGGGCGGCGAAGCCGCGCCAAATTTTTCTTAGCTGAAGACAGTTGAATAGCGGATTGCTTGCTATCAAAAATTTAGATGTGTCTTGTAAGGTCGCTGACCTATGGCAGGTCAAAATCAGGCTATGTTTTCAGCGAAGTCAATTTCTAGGGAATCGTTCAACCTGATGCATCAACGGAGTGTTCGACGAAGCCATACATCTCTGAGATGCTTTCTTAGGCAACACAAATATTGAATGAGTAAATCACGTTGACCTAGGGCCTGTTATGAAGGTCAGGCCAAGTTCAAAACCAACTTGTTTTACTATTCTAGGGCTTGCTGTTTGGGATAGCTTCTGGTACCCATTTCGACTTTATTGACAGCAGGAGCCGCATTATACATCTTCCATTGACTTCGTAGGGATCAGAATAAGTCACTGTTCTAAAATGGCCCCGGTCAACATTCTGTTTTTTAGAAACATACTGCCTAACGCAATCTTTGTCGCTTATTTCAATGCAAAACTCAGAGCAGTCTTGTATGATTTTGGCCATCATGACCTTCAAAAAGTCGAACAAGATTACTGACCTTAAATGAACATGTGACTTTTTGCTTAGGGAAGAAGTTGTCTACGTTCTGGGGGCACTTTGAAGACTAGCCTAGATTTTGACCTTATTCGACCTTATTTGACCCGAAAGTCATAACCTAGGAGCCTCAAGCTTCGACATAGGTGAGTTCATGTACAGGTCAACACACCCTGTAAACTTGGTGTCTCTAGCTTTCTTAGTTCCCGAGATCTCAGGGCGGGGGGTCAAGTTGACTCTTCAGCCGAGCGAAGGGTATCTAGCCGGCCACCCGGGCGCGTGTTAAGAAGAGTATTTCACAAGCTGCAAATTGTCTTGACAGTCGGAAATTCCCTCAAAACAGCAATAAAACCATAAATGGCCAGCCAACGTCGCTATCACCATAGCCATGCCGGAACTTCAGTCAGCGAAGCCTTTATTTACTAATTTATAATCCGTACGCAATCTGCACTCCCATTGTCCAGTTTAAAACACGGGGCATTCATTGGTCTTTGGTGCGCACTATTAGCCTGCTGATATATAACGCTGATGTGAAGACCAACAGCTTGTAAAAACTTACTATTCGGCTAAAGTTACACGCCAACCACCTCCCAGATTGCATGCAATTTGTTTAATTGTAAATGGCCTATACGGGCCAATCAGAGCAACGAAATTTATATAACAAGTTGTCTATGCCATAACTAACGTATCTCCAACAGGGGTATATCATCTCCGCCGCTGATGAATCACGCAGTCTCTGCCTTATCAAATTCCTCCACGCTCTGCAGCATTGAATCATTGACGGAACATCATAAATTACATGAGCGAGCCTTCAAACACAGCCACTCCATCTGAAGTGGACGCTGAGGCATGATAAGTGGCGATCAATTCATGCGATCGACAGTTTTGCCGGCTGTTATCCCGCTTCGGGCATGGGGCCGTCATGACACGTGGCGTGCTGCCTTCACGACGTACTGTAGCTGAGACACGCGAAGCACTGCGATTGGGCACGCGACTCACTGCAATGTGACACGCGACGAGTTGCGGTCTGGCACGCGATACACCGCAGTCTGACACGCGACACGCTTGAGTTTGACATGCGACGAGCTGCAGTCTGACACGCATCGAGCTGCACCCTGCCACATGATGCGCTACAGTCTGACAAGCGACATGCTGCAGTCTGACAAGCAAAGACCTGCAGAGTGACATGCAACGTGCTGCAGTATGATACGCGACGCGATGCAGTCTGACACGTGACGCACTGCGGTCTGACACGTGACGTTCTGCAGTTTGACACACGACGAGCTGCGGCCTGACACGCGACGACCTACAGTCGGACGTGCAACGTGGTGCAGTCTGATAAGCGACGCGCTGTGGTCTGACACCTGCCGCACTGCAGTTTGACACGTGACAAGCCGCAGACTGATACGCAACGACCTGCAACCTGACAAGCGATGCGCTGCAGTTTGATACGCAACGACCCGCAGCTTGACAAGCCGCACTGCAGGCTGACACACATTCCGACGGAGCTGTACAGGCGATCAGCGGTTTTGACGCGGTAGGTATAATATCAGTGGTTTATGGCAGCGCCTGACAGCGAGTAGCACACCTGGCCACTATTGCTGGAGACGTTTTCCACGCCGATTCGGGACGTGACCCGGGAACTGAGTCTATGGGACATTTTCCCCTAAAAACTGTCTAAATACTGTTACACGAAATGAACTGTAATGATATTAGTAACGCTTTGAGGCGGATTTGGGCCAAGAACAGCGTTGTTAATTTCCAACGTCTGATTAATTGAAACCTGGACAAATCTTGAGGTCTCCTGGTGTTAGTATATTTTGCGAAAGAATATTTATTTTGGTAGCGATCTGTTGTGTAAAGGAAATATTATACACCAGGTAAAACAAAAGCATATGCAATTAATATTGTGAATATCAGTCACCAAGATGGCGACGCAGACACGAATACGACAAATGATAAGTTGCGCAACAAACAGTAAGTTCGCGAACTGATCGTTGAAATCATGCAAAGACATAGACATAAACCACACCACAGTCACTTACACGGCACCACGCTTGGTCATGAGTGTTAGTAAAAGCGAGATATGTTTTGCATGTAACGTGTGGATGAGATCCGAGATATGAAACACAACGGAAAAAGACAAAATACTTTTAAAAATGACGGAATGGCAGCTCGCAATGAATAATCGGTGAAAGCCGCAAAGTAGAGGACACCCCTAGTTGCTTCTTGCGAGAAGCTTTCAATGGAGTCAATCCCTTACTCGCAAATTACCCCTAGAATCTTTCGGTGTTAAAAGAGACAGCAGCACCCTCTGTAAAGATCGGAACCCGAAGAGAGTTCTCGATGAAGGTGACTGTGTAGTTAGCCGTCACCCACTGTAGAATGGCTGAGATTCAGCTTGCCGCATCGTAACCGCGAACGGGCAGTTCTACAGTCGATCAATGCGAAATAGGCGCTGGTTCGGGATGAGAAACATCCAAAGAAGGATTTGTGTCCTGGCCAGACAGAGTGACGGCCCACTATGCGGGCGCAAATCTTGTTGTTTTCGAGGAGCTGTCCCCATCGTTTATCAAGAAGATTGACATCCCTGCATACGCCGCAAACACGTCCAATAGAGGACATGTAGGGCGTCATGAAGCAAGAGATGTGCAGAGGAGATTGGATACCCTCGTTGGATCAACAGCTAATCACTCGCATCCACCAAGACACCAGATCCTTGAACTCGGAGGTGCCGCGCAGACTGATCCAGTACCCCCTACGCGCATGAGCACGCAGGTGATCTACCATAGTGATCCGCCTGCTCATTAGTAAAAACATACCATGGATGTTATGTCATTCTAAAACCACATTCAAATGTGTTTTTCCTCCATTGTGCAGAAACATGTACCAATGTCAGTTTTGTTCATATTTCAAGAGTAATTTCAGGTTACTGCAATCAGAATTTGCCACTTTTAGCTGATTGTAAAATTTGGTTGATCAATTTTACGGCACTTTTTGAAATGTAATTCACCTTGCTGCCACCACATGATTCACCTGCGAGTCTAAAACTGGGATCAGTTGAAGTTGGTCCGCAATCACATACCGCACAGCTAAAATCAGCATCTGAAGAAACGACTTTCGCCTTAATGATAGCCCGGGAAGCCTTGAGAACGGCATGAGAAAGAGCGAGACCTTTGCATTTGAAGCTGGTACATATGCAACATACAGGTGTACCCAGCAAAGAATCCCATCATGTTTTTTTTCAACTTGCGTATGAGAATGGCGCGGCGACCAGAATCATATTAGCTTGCTCTTAAATTTGTCTAAGTATAATGCAGTGTCAGGTGAGCGTAATTCAAGATCTTTTGTGTTAGACTAGCAACCGGTGGGAGCATTGGGTTCGTTCCAGTGTTAAACAGCAGATATTCAAGCAGTCTGTTTGCATGTCGGTGACTTTTCGTGTAAACCAGCGCTAATGATGACAGTGGGAGGGTAATCTGTTGTTTACTGCGGTTTCAGAACGACTCCAAAAGGCAGTGTTGTCTCATGTCGTGAGCCTCTCGTTGGGTCCAACGTGCACGACGGACCTGCTAGCACAAACGTAGGAAAACGGAGCACACGCGTGACATCAAGGCATGGCTTAAATACCGGCAGAGTGACCTATCAAGCCGGACAAACGGACCAGCCCCGCATTGCCCTGTCGTGCCCTGGTATGCCTGCGAGCGGACTACCGCTGAAAGGCACCGCATGAGCGACGTGGACACGTGTGCGGGTAGGTATGTCGACCTTCATCATACTCGGCGGACTTGTGCCACCGCCGCAGTCGGCCGCGTGCGCAGACATACCGCAGTTTCGAAGGCGCTGACGAAGACCTCCAGCGTGAAGGCGCGCGCTCCCGGTACCAGCCTGTTCTGCAGCAGGGCCTCCAAGGCACGCAGGTGGTCTGAGCCGCTTCCTGTCGGTGAAGGCCTCGGCCTCCATCCGGGAGAGGCTGCGCACGGCCGGCGGGGGTGCCGCCGGGCGCGCCCCGCAGGTGGGCTACCACCACCGGCGCCGGGCCTGGCCGCAGCTCGCCCCGCGCGCTCGCCGAAATACGGCGCGGGCTCAGGGAGCTGGCAATCGGGCTCAGCGAGAAGCGCCTCGGAGTCTGCGAGAAGCGCCTCGGATTCTGCGAGAAGCGCCTCGAACTCTGCGAGGTGAGGCCGGGGTACAGCGAGGCCCGCCTGGGGTGCAGAGAGAAGCGCCGGGCGTCGTCCAGGCCCAGGTCGGATGGGCCGGCGGTGACCGCCGCCGCTGAGGCCTCGGCCGGGCCCGCCATCGCTGCCGCCGGCGTCGGGCTCACTGGCGTCGGCCAGCCGCGGCCGCCGCCGTGCACAGCGCATCTGCGTGACGTCAGACGGCGGGGCCTGATCTCGCGAGGGGTGTGGGCGGGCTCTGGTCCTTGGACTCGACCTTTGGAGCTCGGGTCCCGCCGCTGACCGCCGAGGCCGCTCGGAGTGACCGCCTCCGGCCCTCGGGGCAGCCCGGAGCGGACCGCCTCCGGCCCTCGGGGCAGCCCGGAGCAGACCGCCTCTGGCCCTCGGGGCAGCCCGAAGCGGACCGCCCCCCGGCCCTCGCGGCCCGCTCGGAGCGGACCGCCTCCGGCCCTCGGAGCCACTCGGACCGGACAGTCTCCGGCCCTCGGGGCAGCCCGGAGCAGACCGCCTCCGGCCCTCAGCGGCCGCTCGGAGCGGACCGCCTCCGGCCCTCGGAGCCACTCGGACCGGACAGTCTCCGGCCCTCGGGGCAGCCCGGAGCAGACCGCCCCCGGCCCTCGCGGCCGCTCGGAGCGGACCGCCTCCGGCCCTCGGAGCCACTCGGACCGGACAGTCTCCGGCCCTCGGGGCAGCCCGGAGCAGACCGCCCCCCGGCCCTCGCGGCCGCTCGGAGCGGACCGCCTCCGGCCCCTCGGGACAACCCGAAGCGGACCGCCTCCGGCCCTCGGGGCCGCTCGGAGCGGACCGTCTCCGGCCCTCGGGGCAGCCCGGAGCAGACCGCCTCTGGCCCTCGGGGCCGCTCGGAGCGGACCTCTTCCGGCCCTCGGGGCAGCCCGGAGCGGACCGCCTCCGGCCCTCGGGGCCGCTCGGAGCGGACCGCCTCCGGTCCCCCGGCGCCGCTAGCAGTCCGGAGGGGACCGTCGCCCGTTGCTGAAGGTGGCGGGGATTTCGGCAGTCGCTCAGAGTACCGCTCAGGTTATTGGGGTTCTCAATTCGCTTCGGCTTAGCACCGTCGTCTGCAGCCACGTAACGTGATGATATGCGTGTGGGCCAACCCTGATATTGTTTACCGAGTGGTTAATTAAATGAATGTTTTTATGAGGGAAATAAACAAAAGCCATGCTGAACGTTGAGAAAGGTTGGTCCATTGAAGAATATGCCTGCATTACAAATAGAACGTCGGCACTTTTCTCTTTTTCAGGTCATCTCCCCTGTTGCAAAAAAAATCGATCTTCATTGTCACACCGCTGCAAACTTGTGTCTTTAATATACGCCCTGTGCTTCAATATAAGACCTGGGAGACTGGTATAAATGTAGCGTACTTTTTGCTGTGTGATATGCACGCAATGCCATGCAGCGATACGACACAATGAACCGAGCCCTGCAGCGCAACCGACCAATTAACTAATGTTTTGCTTTGCATTGTGGGTAGATGAAAAACTAAAAGAAAAAGCATTCCCCTTCCAGAGCGATAAAGCGTAGTGATAAATTCCAGTATGCTCCAGATACATGGCACGGGAAAATGGACAAATAGCAAATCAGCAAGATTGTATACAGAGGGAGGCAACAGCGATTTCAAGGATATTTGGGGCTTTATTCCGCTGTCCGTGCCACTTCAGATGTCATCTGGGCTGCTGGCCCGTCACGACGCCTCGGCTTTGCCGTCGACTGCTGTGCTTAATGCCCAAGAGGAGTTAAGAGTCACTGAAGCCATTCGCTGCCGGCTTAAAGCCAGTCGTCGAAGCGAATTGTTGTTGTGCGACGGTTTTGCAAAAATAAAGCCGGCAATGAAAAGCCAAGAGAGCATCCCTGTCTGCATTGTGTTCCCCCTAACACGCCGCCTGCGTTCGTCACTGATCAGTAACTGCTGGTGGGCATCACACCGAATGCATATGATCACAGTGTTCCGTTTTTTCTGGCCCACAGCATCGCTCACGTCGTCATTGACGTCCATCAGCATCCGTTCGTGAGCATACACGGATGCGGTGAGCACCGGGCTCAGGGATTTCGGCCAGACGCATCGACCTCATCGATAATGGCGTGCCGACGGAGGGTGGCCTGGTGACGTCATCACATTTGGGATGACGTTTTCCCCGTTGGCGTGACGGCAAATTCCGACAGCTATCTTTTCCCAACATCCAAACGTCAGTTTGAGGAAAAAAGGCAAGACTCAGTGAACGTCTTTATACTTGGCGTGCCCAAAACGGAAATAGATATGTCGGTAGCTGGCAGAAGATCATTAATTTTTTCCTCGCGCCGCTCCCATGGTGATGTGGTTACTAAGCACGCACGACGCCGTGCTCCGATTGTCACCGCCTCCCGCAGGGCTTGTATTCCCCTGAACAGCTGACTTTGTGTGATTTATAGTGACGTAGTACGCAGATAATGCTACAACTAAAACAGGTGGCAGTAAACAGTAAGTGACTCAAGTAAACATTAAGAGCACGTAATACAACAAAATCAGCCAACGACGCAAGGCGCCGCTTCCCAGGATACGGTAATCGTTATGAAATTTGGCGTGATTAGCGTGTCAGGAATTTAAAGTGGTATGTGAAAACCTGGTGTAATTGACTGGCCGCACACACACAAATAATGCCAGTAGTAAGCGCCAAACATTTTTGGGAGATATTATCTCACTTATCTGTGTTATATTATTTGTATTTAAATGGTCAGTGATTACACAATTTCCGTGCACCCTGATCCCATCATTCCGGTCAATGCAATATTAGCGCAGAGGGTAACTTTTGGCATAGGGCAGGCTTGTTTTAACCCTGTCGAGTCACTATTCAGGTGAAGTTCATGGGACATACCTCAAGAACAAACATTTTACCAGTCACTTGTGCTGGGCCGTCATCATTCAAAATATGATATGCGCTGCCTCATCATCATAACAACTAAAAATGCAGCCGGATAGAACGCATGGTGATTTGGAGAGTCTTCACCATTGCATTTCTTCAAAGCAAGTGTACAATTAGTGAACGAATGTCTTGGATACATCGAAAGGAAAAACATACTGCGCCAGCTCGTTATGGAACGCTCTGGGAACTGGACAGCCCTTGAAATCTGGACCAAGACGGACCAATTGTTATCAGCATAAGCATGAAAATAGGTATTGGTTTGAGCATCGTCCTGCAGTCGTTCGAATTTGACACCGCCAGCGCTAAACCTACTCCATGAACTGACAACAAAGGCGCATTGTTCCGTGACACTCACGGAAAAGGGTGCCTTTGTTACACGAGCTTCCGGCGACATCCCAGCGCGGTTTGATAAGCGGTATCATGCGCGGGTGTCAGCGTGTTTTACCTGCAGCTCTGTTCGTCAAGCAGCCACGCGACCACCATCAGGTCGCCGGCAAACACCATAAATCGATCAATCGCGCCGGCGGCATCCGCGCCAGCCGGCCGGATTAGGCGGTGTCAGCGTGGCTGATTCGGCCGGGTCGAGGTCGGAGTACCAGTGGCGCGTGCACCGATGCCCGTGGCGCCCGTTGCATCAGCCGGCGAGGCCGGGATAACGTCGGTCCGCCTCATCGGCCAGTTTGAGTCCGCTAGCGATAGTGGAAGCCCGTGGAGGCGGGATGGAAGCCACGCTCGATCATCCGATGCCACGGCAAATACGCGGCCGCCTGCCGGAGCGTTTTGTGTCGGCGCTGTCGAGTCCTCTTCCCGCTATCGTGTCAGCTGAAGTGGAGGTGTTCGACACAGCGGCAGTGGATACGGCGAGGCGTCTCGATGCCGACAGCACGGCGCCACTCGGTAGCGTCAGGACCGGGCACGCGCAGCGGACCGCGAGGCTCGCCTCTGACAGCGAGGCGCGCTCGCACTGACCGCGAGGCGCGCTCGCCACTGACCGCGAAGCGCGCTCCCACTGACCGCGAGGCTCGCTCGTACTGACCGTGAGGCTCGCTCGTACTGACCGCGAGGCGCGCTCGCCACTGACCGCGAGGCGCGCTCCCACTGACCGCAAGGCGCGCTCCCACTGACCGCGAGGCGCACGCGTCGCACACCCAGCAAGACTGTCTCCGTGACTGCCAGCTCGTGTTTTACCTCACCGTCCTTAGGAAACCCGTGGCAGCAAAATCTCTGAAAGTAATTCGCAGCACAACAAATTATCGTCTCCGAAACGGCTGCAGGTGTTATGTCAGCGTATATCAGTAACACTGACAAGGTGGAACTGCGGAAGAACTCTGGGATGTAGGAGTTCACAACGTAAAGGCACAAACAAGTGCCTTCTAAGCCGTTATCCCAAAGTGCATGTGTCCTTCAGGTGGTCATGCTATTGAATTCGCCGCTGCAGTCACCAGGCGTCTGAAGCTGCTGGCATGAGGGTACACTCAACGTTGACGATGTCAGGTTCGTTAGACGGATTGCGATCAGCGGCCGCAGCCTTCGCCAATCGAGGCATACATGCACTGCACCATCTCTCAGGCCTGCAGGTATCCGGCCAAACATGTTCGGAACCGATTTCGGATCCGACTTGCTCTAGGTACATCGAACTCTGCCCGACTCGGTTCCGAACCGTAAACTCAACTTGGTTGATCCTAAATCCGACTAGCAAGAGGTAGTTCTGACTAACAGAGAAAGTTTGTGCTTTAGAGCCAGCTCCCCTTGGTTCTTCACATGGCCTGTTTCAGTTGACTCAGATTCTGATCCCATAAGACGTTGCTGAAATCTGCAGCCAATCCGGTCTAGCCAGATCAGTCTACCAAAACGTGCAGTAAAATAGATAACTGGCTATATACATTTCAACTCGTAAGCATTGCCAGCACACGAGGCCCCTTGTGCCAATTAGATCTGATGCCATCACTGCGAGCTATCATTAGCCTGGCTCTGCTAATAAACACCGTTTACAGGTGGAATATTCATAAGCAGGTTGCATCAGGATTGCATTTGCATTATGATAAGCATTTTCCCTTCTCAGAAATGAGAGCTCGACCTCTGCAACAAGCTGAGAGCGAACAGAACTGCAGCAAATATCGTGCTTCGTTTTTTCCAACATGCATCCAGGAAGGTGGGCAGTATACACAGATACAACTGACGTCCAAGTTTTGTTAGGAAAAAAACATAGATTCATGGCACTGGCTGGGCTGGTGACTTCCTAAATATCATCAATTCTACAGTCGCGTAACAAGCAATGGTTCAACATCGATAAGACATGTTTTATGATTTGTGACATCGCCTTTCCATTAATGCTTGAACGGATTAATTTCAACGTTACCTTTGATTGCAAGACGTGTGCAATAAATTGTTTGCAATGCAGTTGAAAAGTAAACTAACAAGATGCTTGAAACCGTCTGAAAACAAAACGCTACTTTCCTGTCCATTGAAGCGAAAGGAAGTGTTTCACGTTTGTAAGGAACTTCGAATTGGGACAATCCGACTTTGCGTTTTCATAACCCAAAATTAGAAAGATTTTCATAACTCAGAGAGCGGAAATTTGCATAACCCAAACCTTTCAGATACCTTAAACTCTCCGGCTCCCGAGCCTGAGTTCAGAGAGCCCATCGGCTCAGTTCTTCAAACTAGAATATCTAGAGGCATCATCATAACACCCGACCAAGAATGGCGACACCAACGGCTGACAGCCTGGCCGGTAGTCGGCGTTGCCAGTCAGTGACTGACTGGACGTGATACCTGTCACAGCATCACTGACCGACGGCTGTCATGTTTCCAACGTGCCATGTCGCCAAGTTCGCATGGACAAGCGCCAGTTTTACCGGCAAGTTCAGAGGGGGCAACAAGTTCACTCTTTCTCGTCCATTGTTTTCGGCAACTTATTGCCACCGCTGTAGATAGGCGTACGCTGCGAACGATGAACACGACAGCACTGTTAGCCTTCATGCTAGCATTTCTCAGACGCGACTTTGAAGCAGCAGTTGCTTCAACAGAAGATTGCCGAATACGTGGGTCTGGTGTAAAAGATCGCGGACACGTGTCCCGTGGCACCGGGTTCGATGGCGCCAGCTGCTTGGCTCGGCCATTTGATAGTGGGTAGCTGGCACCTGGCAAGTGAGGGGCGTCCTGGCATCAGCGGCCACATTGTAGCGTTGTAGGGGACTGCTCGGCCATTTCATAGTGGGCAGCTGGCACCTGGAAAGTGAGGGGCGTCCTGGCATGAGCGGCCACGTTGTAGTGTTGTAGGGGACAACAGGCGGAAAGTTGCATCGGTTTCTACCAGTAGTACCCTTGCTGACCCTAGCTTCTGAGGATAGAACTAAGGTGCTCATATACACAGGCAGGTACAGCCTTCGGGTACATATGCAGCGGGAAGGTTGGAGAGCAGGACATCATTTTTGGTGTAAATGACCTGTGAACGAGCCCCTTTCACATGTTTCTGCCTGCCCTTCCCTGGGTAAGTTGTGTCACGTGGCGGGGGAAGTTATATTATGCTTTTTGCATGGATTAAGCTTCATAGCAAGCGAGTTGAATGTGTTTCGATATGTGAACAAAACACGTTCGTGTCTGCTGACCCGTAATTCGTCATAATTGCGACATGATAAATATCTACCCTTTCTAATCAGTCATTGTTTACTTTATAACTACTGCAACCTCAGTTGTTATAAAGTTAACGATGACTTTAATAATTCGTTTTTTTCGGTTGCTCGAAAAAAGGAACTATGTATCTACATATGCAATGTAGATACCGATTTCGTGTATGGATGCCAATAAGCCATGAAAATCATGTCACTCAACAAGGACAGCATAACAGTCAATGACATCGTAGTCAGGACATTATATCACTGATACAACATACCTCATACACAACTGACGCATGTACCGCCCGGCATCTGGGCAGCAAGCCCGCGCCACGCCGAAGTTCTTGGTAAGCAGACGCCGGATGGTTTGCGGCATATGCGGCACTTGTGCTTCCCACCACTCATCACAATATTCGCATTAGTCTGATCGTGGCGTAAAAAATTAACACACATTTTCACTGATCGTCAGAGTTTTCAGTGATATGCAAAAAGCACATTTGTCGCGCTTATCCCAACACGCGTGCGCGCATGCGGCCGGAAGTACACTGAAATATATAGGGCGGTGCCGTGCCATGGCCGACGGATTCAAGACAGGCATCTGACACATAAATGTATAGTAAATCACCCTCATGCTACTTGCACGTGATACAACCCACCCCAATTTCCCCCACGGTGCGAAAAGATCCCTCAAAGGCTCTGTGAGGCACGAAGGCATGGCACAATAATCCATTGAGCTGAAGCTGCATTCCTGGGTCGTGGACTCAGGATACAGAAGCAAGCACTGCTGCACACGTGGTCTGCATCTAGGTAAAAGCATCCAACAGCTCGCTTTACAGGTAATAATAAGGAGATACCAGATTGTCGAAGATATTTGGCAAAACTAAAAAACGCTTCAAACCAAAGCGAAATGGTATTAATACACCCCGATTTTCGTCCCACGTAATACCGAAGACATAATGTGTCGATTCTGGGCAAATATGTTTGAACGTGTTTCGAACAACGACGTTGCTTTTTTCAAAGTTTCTAAGTTGTTCAAAGGGAATGTTCCACAAGTGCGAAAAACAATATGATAGCAATGATAGCAATGAATAGCAATGAATATGTGATAGCAATGAATGATGATATGATAGCGTGATAGCAAGATTCAGATTCCACGTTCCAGACAGCAAAACTTCTCTGTTAGAAAATATGCTCCTCATCACGTCATTGTTTGATTGCATCCTCGTACCCTGCACAACATTGGTTGAGAATCAATTTACGGTCGTTGTATTTGGAAGTCGTGCTCACGAACGCCAACTAAGAACGACGCGACAATGACATCTTGCCTAGCCTTGATCGCTGCATGGCCAATGGAATGACAGGATTTGAATGGCATCATAATATCATGAATGGCTGGGCGTCCTTGAAAAATTATGCACGAAATAGTATGTATATCTTGGTGGGCGTATAGCTCAGAAACTAAAGGAGTTTAGGTCTGAAAAGGGCAGGGCTATCAACTGCACCGAATGATCTCCAAGATGGCTGTTGCAGTACAAACCACATAAAAATGTGGAACACTCCCTTTAACTTTCGAGTATCAAGTATATGACCGCTGGGCAAGAACTCGTGCCAGGCTATCACATTTGATGTGGCAGTGTGGTCGCATTTGGAACAGAGGCCTTGCTGTCATATTCAAGGCTTCCACAGTCTCTTGACTTCTACATTAGATTTTGCCCGACGTTGACTGGTTGGCGGGTGCGGTCTTTCTGTAACATCAACGCTGGTTAGTTGCCTTGGACGCAGAGCCATGGAGGTCGCACAGAAATGACATTTCAAACCCTTGGTTTTTCAGCATTCATGCAGAGGGAGCGGACGTCTGTGCAATTACTATGCGCTTATTCGGTTGTGGATATCAGTGATGAGCTGGGATATTCATTTCGGAAGATATTGCTAATCTAAGGAGACTTGAAAGGACTTGGGCAGATGATTTTATGAATTTTGCATAATTTTATGAATTAAACAGAATTTTATGAATTAAACAGAATTTTATGAATTAAACAGAATTTTATGAATTAAACAGAATTTTATGAATTAAACAGAATTTTATGAATTAAACAGAATTTTATGTTTTATGCACATGTCCTTTTTAAGACACACCAACGCTGGTCAGCCTGCATGCTTAGTTTGTCGAAGTTGTGTGCAAATATGGCATCATTTATAGCACACTTTGTAAACGCGGCACATACAAGCGATTTCAGTAAGCACAAAATGAAAAACGGCGGGACAATAGCTATATACCATCAGCGCTGGGCAATATAATTTTTCACCGATGTCTACAGACTTTGGGCATTTTCAACACACTCAACTGACTTTCTGGAAATTTTCAGAAATCGACGGTAATATGCATCATTATCGCCAATTGCCAGCGGGAAGGTTCCTTCGCCAAACGCTCTGAGAAAATGGCTGGCTCTAACAGCTCTCCAGTAGCCAAATATTTCCTTTCGTTATGTTGTGATGCTCCTGGCACATTTCGCTAACACTCATACCATGACCATGTCCAGCAACACTCCTTTAAGACACGTTTCCTCTTCCGATGGCTGTTTAGAGATTTGTTCTTGGTTGTTTGACAATGCATATGTTAGGTCTGTTCATTAACACACATATACCTTGCGATTTATTTACTCATGCGTCTGCAGAATAGACACGTCACTCACAAGAGCAGTTGGCGCAGACTCGTCGCTACTATCTTTCCATATGAGATAAAACTTTCTAAGTTATGCCCCGTGTGTGTACCGTTGGGTCCTAGTCAACCTCCTAACACCGCACCGGCCAGCGCGCGGCACAGGCGTCTGGTCCCGGGGCGTGACGAGGGCAGCGATGGGCTTCAGGCTGGTACAGTTGCGTCAGGATTGCATAGGCAATACCTGAAGCGCAAGGAGCATTACAAAATATGAGACAGAATACCCGATGACTGATATCAAAAGGAAAACAAAAAGGAAAGCGAAAAGAGAAAAGGCATACGAGCCATTTTTTATGGGCACCGCTACGCTATATCCTCGATAAAGTTGGGGAGACGGTTGCTTTCTGCTCAAAATTGATTGGACTTCATCCCCGGCGCCCATGTCGAGGAGCCAATGCATGCTCGGAAGACTTCCGAAATTCAGATCCAGGCCGATAACCCCACTCTGTGAGCGCAGCTGAGACGGCTAGGTACCTATGGGGTAAGTCAACTGTGAAAGGCCCCATATATGTACATTACTCCACATTTGGAGGCCTTCTTTGCATCGACAAATTCTTCTGCACTCCAGATACGGTCACAAAACGAGCGAGACATTGGGAAAGCCCTGAACACGTCAACAACCGTGCTTGCTGTGCCGTGTGTCGTCCCGTCGACGAGGTGACTGACACCTAGCGGCAGGAACACTAAGCTGAGTTTGAACATGACTGCCGTGGGGGTAAGGCGGTTGCCTGGTCCGTTTGGCAGCGTAAACGCATTCAAGGCGCACTCGATGCGCACACAAAACTTTAGGGAAAGAGTTGCAGAGGCAAATTGATCGAAAAAAACTGCACGCAAAGTAGTTGGATGGGACGTATGAAAGCAGGGATAAAAGTTAAATCGGAAAAGTCGAAGGACATAAAGTCGATAGACGACGCGGGATAGGCGTCGAATAGAAGTCGAAGAACAAGGAGCCGACAGGGGAAAAAGTCAAATAAGAAAATGCCAAGGATGAAAAATCAAAATACAAAAAGTCAGACTGGAAAAGCACACAAACCGGAAGTCAAAGGAAATCAGACGGGAGAGTCATCAGGAGGAGGCTGACTCCCGTGTCGTCAGACTGGAAACCCGGGCTGCAGCAGAAGTCTTTCAGCTCCTGACAGGGAAAGGAAGACCCCTAGTGTTCTACCTACGCGACCCCCGCCTGGAAATATAAAGTGTCCTGTCAGTGCTTAAGAGTGCGGGTTGACACGGGATCAAACTTGTCATGGTATGGCCAACATGTTTGTCGACGAACGTCTATTGTTTCCCAGAATTACACCATTAAAAAACGTTTAAAACTTTGAGCATGCGCGCTCACATTGACAGAAACAAGACGACCGACAGGTGACACTGCAGTCTGCGTCTAACCAAAGGCGTTGGCGGCTGGATCTAACATCACGCGACGGGCGCCGGGCCGGGGGGGGGGGGCGAGCGCCGGGCCGGGGGTCGAGCGTTGGGCGCGCGGGAGCTACCCCGTGACGTAAAACAGTGCTTCCGAAAGCCTTTGAAATCTACCTTTAAAATAAAGTGATGCTGCTAATAGGTCAGAATGGTGTGCATTTCAATGGCAAAGCAAGTTAGTAATTAGTAGATGTAATGTAGTTACCCTGATTAAGTTTTTCAATGCGGGCGTGAATTTTACTGGTACAGTTTTGGGGTTCATTTTTGGAGTGGACTAATAGTCACAGCGACACAAACAGTAAACATTCAAACATTAGGCCCAGAGTTTGTGGTGTTGTTAATGCTTGATCTGTTTCTATTGACACTCCCGAAAATGACACAGGTGAAATATACGGTCTGAAACACCACCCACGCCCACGGAGCGATTTCATGAAGCATTCACAGGTATCAACTTCTAATGCATAATCGTTTTCGCGCGCCCCTGGCCAACGTCGCATATTTAATGGAGTATTTCGCATCTTTATGGGGTTCTGGACTGAAATAGTCATCTTAAAAGTGCTTCGGTGCAGTTTACAGCCCTGTCCTTCTCAAGACCTAAAACCCTCTGGTTTCTGACCTACAAGCCCGCGAATATGTGCAGAACTTTTGGGGGAGACTATTTCGATGTCATCCAGGCGTTCATGCCGCCATAATAAGGTCATTTCATTACCCATGCGGCGATCAATACAAAAAAAGAATTGCTAAGTCACATATCTGGCGTTCATCAGCACATTTTCCAGATATAGTAGCCGTCAGTTCGCTCACAATGGCGTGCAAGATATGGTGATGTAATCAAACAATGACGTAATCAGGAGCACATTTACTAAACGGAGGTATTCTGCTCTCTAGAGCAGTCTTTTTCCACTTAAAAGTGCACCATTAGTTAAACGTGAGCTTATTTCATCATATAAAATGTTTTTCAATAGCGTCAAATGTGGAGCATTACCTTAAAGCCGCACGGCCGACAACGCGCGGCCTGTGGAGACTACACCGCCCGGGACTGCAAGACTGTAACGCTTGCAACGCGCCGCCCTTGGAAACTGGACGTCCTCAGGTAAACGCCATCATAACTGGTGTTAGGCGCAGCAGCCAAGAGTATCACGATCGGTTGGCAGTGATCGCAAGATCGCAGACACCATCAGCATCAGCAGTGGCCCGAAGTGGCTGCTACGCATGAGAAAGCCCAGTGTTCCAGCGCAACGGGCCATCAGTCGCCTACTGGCAGGTACGGCAGAGGATGTGACGTAATCAAACGATTACGACGACGAGATGAGGGGTGACGATTTTGGAGGAGCATTACGGAGTTGTAGATGATGAAGTCAGAAAATTATTAAGTGTGGCTGTTCGCCGCATTCTTCATGTTAATGGACTATTCATGCGACCCGATGTCTTCGTCTCAAAGCACAATGTGTGCATCAAACCAAGTTGTTACACTACTTTTCCAGCTGACCTTCCAAGAGGACATAGGAATGTCAGAAGCCGTCGGTGGAAACTGAGCACGAATGCGAGTGTGCGTGTGCTGAACAAGGTTGTGTTGTTTCGAAATCTGAGATCGGCCAACGACTTTCGGATGAAATGAAGTTCTGCATCATTTAAGCTCAAGTCGGACCATGAAGGTTTATAATGAGGGATCATATCTTTGCCACGAACGCTTGTGTATGCATTGAAAAAGATCCTGGTCAGAAGCCTAAAGCCTAAAACCCCTAAATCGATCGGGAACTCGTTTGAAGTTTAGTTTTTCTTCTGTTGACCTTAAATGTCATGTGATATTGAAAAGCCGACACCAGGTTTGGTGTTCTCGTGGCGTTATTGACCATACTATGAGGCGCTTTTATTGAAATCAGAGCTGACACTAATTAATCGCAAACTGAAGTGCTGGACTCCACGGACATTATGTCCATCACATCGATTGTTGGGGTCGTAATAGGCACACGTTACTTGACGGTGGCCGTTGGACCGGTACCGCGCCGCGGCGGTGTCGCGCCGGCAGCGGGCAACCCATGTGGAAGAAACCGCGATCGGTCACGTTATCTGGAGTACCACGTCCAGTTGCGTTTTTTAAGAAAATGCTTGCATGTGATACAAGCGGTGGTAATTCGACTAAGTCCAGTTCGATTCTGACACAAATGCTACACCTTCGGACTGACAGTTCCCATTCAAAACAGGGCCTCTCTGCGTTAGATGATCAGCGATACTACAGTTTGTAAACGGAGAAGCCCTCTAAATATGTCACATCCCTACAATAAGCCTGCAGCCAACACTGCTCGGTGAGAGATTTCAAGTGATTTGGCTAGGCTCGCCGGTCGTAACCCACTACCGCGTTCTTGGGGCCGGCTGGCAGCCAAACGACACTATGGCCATACAATGGCCATGACGACCCAAGTTGTCATGGTTACCGAGGCTGCAGGCCTACCAGCATCAATGCGGAACCAAGGCGGTCTGGGTAAGCTTATGGTTAAGTGTCGATCACCAATGTGAACTTAACCTGTCAGTCACTCCCATCAATACTAGACCACTTCGCGGATTGGCCCAATCCGCGGATGGAGGATGGATCCGCGGACGGGTTGGACCAATCCGCGGGTGGCGGATGGATGCACGTATGGATTGGACCAAATCAGAAAAATGGGCGATGCTCCAATTAGAACTACACGGGCCACTTGGATGGAACGCACTGAAAGTAAGTTAAATTTCAAAAGATTAAAACTGAATTTGCCAAACCCATCGAATCTTTTAACCAAACAGAATGTTTCAAACTGACCTTTTGATCATTGGCTTGTTAGCGTGTCAGAATTCTCTGATGTAAAATTTGTAAACAAGAAGCAATAATTTGTTATGGCTTTCTGTCCATGATTGCAGAAGCAAAAACCTCAAAACAGATTGGGCGTGTTCGTTGAAGAAAATTTTTGCTGGGCAAGTTTGGGCAGGATTGATGATAAGAAAATTAAAAAGTCGCAGTTGCCGGTGGACTAGATTCAAGACAGGCGGGCCGGAACGACCTGGATGCTAAAACTCAATTTTTGATGTGGACATCAGCACATCAGCGCAGCATCATCAGCAGAGTACCGAGAGGAGTCCACTACAGGTGTCAAATGCTCATAGGTCTTTGGCGGCCAGGCACATCGGAGATGGCTTTTATTTTTGCATTTATTTATTGCACGCGGCTGAGGGTTCAGCGAAGCTGACTGCTACCGCCTCAGGGTCATACCGGCTGCCAGACACTGTCATGATGAAGAGGGTGATCGCTGAGCGCTACTATGGCCAGCGCAGCCCATGGTGTTCCATAAAAGAGGCGTGACGTGCGTCGCGTTACCTCAAAACAAAAAGATCGAAAAACGCCGTCATCCCAAGCTTGCGCAATACTGTAAAATACATGCAAAATCACGGCTACCCTCATAGCATTGATATGCGTCAGTCCCAAACATCAGAAATTCATAGTGCTGTCAACCTTGCGCGCTGGTAATCAGGATGAGCCAGTCCAACCATTGTGTTGGCTCGCAGACCGTGGCAGCCTTCCTCGGGTCCGGTGCGCACTGTAATGGAGAGTGAATTCATGAAGCATAGCGAGCTGCGGTTGGCAGCAGTACGCGTGATTCACGCCCGCGGTCCCAGCCGAGACACCTCAGCATCACGACACCAGACCCCGGCTGGCCCGGCTGGCCCGTCCCGGAGTCCCTGCCGCGACACCTCAGCATCACAACATTAGACCCGAGCTGGCCCGACTGGCCCGTCCCGGAGTCCCTGCCGAGACACTTCAGCATCGTGCCTCCAGGCCCCGGCTGGCCTGTCCGAAGTCCCTGCCGAGAACACCTCGGCATCGTGTCTCCAGGCCCCGGCTGGCCCGGCTCCGTCACTGTGTGCAGCCGCCGTTAGCCGGCCACCGGCCCGTGGCGCGCCGCCGAGCGGCGGCTGTCCCCGTACTGGCGTCACGCGCCCATGACGTAACTGGTGCGGGTCAGGGCGGCCGACCCTGCGCGCGGAATAACGAGGCGCGGCGGCTGATGACGCCGGCAGGCCAACAGCTCTGTCGGCGCCGGGCGCCGCCGGCGGCCCCGCTCTGCACCGCTCATTGTTTACCCATCGAGTTTCACCTCGCCTGAATTAATGCCGCGCCCGCCTGGCTCGGGATTTACATGTGACCGTCTGAGACGAGGCCGGGGCGACACGGCCGCGGCCGGCACGGTTGTGAAAACGGCCGACTGTTTACAAACTGGCGACAGTTGGCGCCCGACCCTCACCGCAGGGCGAGTCGAGCGCTCGGTCAACAAGACTGCGCCGGCCACATGCTCAGCAGATGCACCGTATTCGACAGTCGTCACCGAAACAGAGGTTGCGTCACTGCCCGAGCGATGAACTCTCCGCACAGAGGCCCACATCCAGAGTGATGGTCTCTCCGCACAGAGGCCCACATCCAGAGCGATGATCTCTCCGCGCAGAGGCCCACATCCAGAGCGAGATTCTCCTCCACATCCAGAGAGACACTCTCCGGGCGTAACGGAAGTTTCAGCATTCCGTCAAGGACAGATGACCGGTGCAAACCAGAGGACAGATGACCGGTGCAAAACAGAGGACAGATGACCGGTGCAAAACAGAGGACAGATGACCGGTGCAAAACAGAGGACAGATGACCGGTGCAAACCAGGAGCAGGAGCGTAACTATACGTGTTGGTCATCATTGGTATACATTTTCATTCCGCACAGAATTCCTGCAGCACTCCCCACACACATCAGGAGATACATCCTGGGAGTAAATATCACAACTGCAACGTGCACGGGGCAGCCATTTGGGCACGGCTTGTGCTGTCAATTGCTAGGTGTTTGCATTTCAAACTTCGTCCACGTTCTGCCATCCATGCAATATGGAACCATTCCGTGACAGAAAAGTCATCATTCCTGGCCGTGGTTTTCTTCTGGAAGCTGGGAATACTCATCCAAGAAAAAGCCTCTCATACACTCAAACATGGGTACTGCTGTAGAGGACGAGTAAAATTAGGGAGCAGGCTATTTAAACGTGGGAGCAGCTAATAAGCCTAAACATCGCGGAATTTAACATTAGGATTATGTACACACTACGAAGAATACCTTGAGCCTTCCTTTTCCCAATTTTTCACCCATGCTAGAATGCGAGCCACAACCAAAATGATGTGCTGTCTGCCCTACTTGAAACGCATGACAGGGCAGGTGGCCACAGCAAGTGAACCAAAGCTAAACAGTCTCCACGGAAATGAAATAATGCTATGCCTTATGCCTGTCGTGTAGTAACCGCACACATCCCTCTAATGCATCCAATCACCTCAGTGACGTCACGCCCAGCTCACACCGTGCTAGATTTCGTGATGGTCTGCGATGGTTCATCACAGACCATACGTGATATTAGTACTCGTTACAGGCTACTAGGCGTAGCTGCAGCTATCTTTAGACGATAGAACGGCGCTGAGTCTGAAATGATCTGTATCCGCCACGCGAATTAAGGCAAACTTTAATCGGTTTACTGAAGGCGGTCCGTGAGGCAATTCCGGTTCAATTAGTTCGTGGGAGGGCCGGTTGTCACATTATCGTTATTCGCTTTCTTTGAGCGCCGGGGTTACCATAATCGCCCAGCGAGTCAGCAGCATGTGAAATTATCCAGCGACTTCATTTCCTCACAAACACCCAGCCCATCGTTCACCGCTCTCTAGAATAGTGCACTAGCCCTGGCCAGGTTAGAGATGTCTGAGAAATTTCCCCCAAAAATATATCCCTCACCGTGCACGAGTCATTGGTATATTTCTTGCTTTGGAAGCATCGGCAACCGAAAGCAAACCGGGGAACGCACTACTTTCCAACGTAGCAGTTAATCAGCTGGCGGTTTCACCTTGTACAGTGAAAGGAAACCCCGTAACACTGCCGCCGTGTCATATCACGTGGAATTGGGTGTGCCTATCCTCGCAGCAGATCAACTGCTGACAGCAACGCAGCCATAGAGATAGAGCAACACGACAAACGCTAGCCTCCCCGAACAACAATACCAGCAGTCCCCATGTGATCTCCGCCGACATAAGTGCACGGCATCACTCACAGCTAGCAAAACAATAACGCAACGAACACCGGCAGACAGAACAACGAACCAAATAACCTGATGAAGCGGTGCACAAACGCCGCGATCTCCACTTGTGGAGTAACAAGCAAAAGTACACGTCAACGGAGTAATAACAGCAATCAACTGGGGCAGAGCAATAAAGCACTCATCACCCCAAAACGCCAGTCGAGCTTGGTGCAAAGAAGACTGGCCATCACCCCCTGGTTTTGCGGTATTGTGAGTTATTTTTTTCTGAAAACAAGCTGACCTTCAGTATATCTGGAGATATCGTACTATATTTAAGAAAAATCAACATTCTCAGCCAGAGGCTATGGTCATGTTTGACATCGCTCTGAACACTGCCTTGAAGCGTCCAGTGTCCTCATAATTCATGCTAATCATCGCTTGCTATCCTTGTTCAATCGATACGCTCTGAAATAATGAGGTCGGTTGTTTCGGGACAACTCAAAACAACCTCGGTCAGCGCACTAACAGCACCACAATTCTCGACATCTGAGTAAGAGCAAAACAGTCTCGGAGACGGTATACACCAGTCCGAGCGGCCCTCGCCGGTAAGCTATTCTCAGCTCATGCCAATGGCTACCCATTAGACCAATTCACCGATTGGGTCCGTTGAGCGATTGTTCACGCGTGCCGGCTCATAATTTGGTAGCGTGAGCTTTACTCATTTCAATCGCTGTGCCGGCTAGCAAAACGTCAACGTCACGTCACCAGCGGCTCCACTCTTACCCCACTGGTGGTGAGCCTATCCGCACGTGCCGGTGCTCCTGTGCTTGGCAACTTCAGACCGAGGACACCTGCCATTTGACCTCAGGTGCCATATTAACAGGGGCCAATGCGTCCATAACGGATGGATCTGCGGGATGGATTGGACTAAACTGGAAGATTTGGTTAACACACGGATTATGATCGGACCAGATTTTCAGAGTTGTCAGGGTAGATAAATTGAAGTCAATTAAATTTCGAAATACTTTAAATGAACTTGCAACACCCGCTACAACAATCCTATGAAGAGCTTCAAACCTACAAATATACTGATGTCGACTATGGGTGGCATATCCTGGATTATCGGGATTATCATGCAAATGTTTTATTGCCAAGAAATTAGTTAACCTCTTGGCTCGTATGAGTAAGTCGAGTCCCTCGCATCACAAAGGTAAAGAAGCCCGGGGCCAGGGTTAAAAGACGAAGCAAATCTAACAACGACACGACGTTGTTGGCAAGACACAGAACACAACTCGGTTTGGCTTACTGCGGCCAGGCCTCTCATATTCCCGCATGTAAGTGAATATGATCGCAGGTGAATATTCGCACGAGAGTGGATACGGCTTTCGTCCCATCAGAGAAACTCGCCGATATAAGCGCAAAAATATTTTCGAAGTCAGGGCCCAAACCCTCATCCAGTACTCAATGTATGGTGTAGGGAAGAGTGGTTGTTGACCTATATGCAACGATCTCCGCTCGCGGGAACCGGGCTCCCAGCGTCCTCCGCCGGCATCGATGCCAGAGAAGGAGGCCAGTCGCGGCGGCCGGCCTGAGAGTCTCAGCTGCTCAGCAGCCGTACGCCAAACAAGCCAACGAAATTGGCGAATCTGGAGAGCTGCTGCTTTCAGCCCAGTCTGCCAACGACGGCACCATATTGGGGCTGGGTTACTGGTAACAGCTGCGATTGCGACCAACAGATTGAAATTGCCCCTCGCTTTCGAGTCGATGCCCGTGTCAGACACAAAGCACTCAGGGACTTGTGAATGTAGTTGATTTTGGAAAAGCTGAAAACACTCCGGCAAGCTCAGAGCGCCGTGTTTTAAAAGGACGGCCACGCATAAAGCCTGTGCTGTACGGAAACACGAGTTAAAATGTGCGTAACACTCCTGCAAACCACATAGTTTTTCCCATCGACTAGCCACTTAGGCGGGGGCTATCGGCGCATCAATGATGAATAGCTCGAGGGATGGCGTCCCGCCGTCTGTTGCATGGGAAGCCCTGCTCAGTGCAAAGTTTGCGAAGCAGGGATCCGAGCCGGTTTGTGACTTGCTTCGCGATAACGAACGTTCGACGCCTTGCCAAGCTGTTCGTGCGTGTGTGTGGACTGCATGGGTAAGCGTATAACTGTATGTGCTTGTTGGGACCCACGTGCTGCAAGGAACCGAATCGTTAACTATGCGGACCGAGGACCCCAGTGACCGGCGTAATCGTTAACTATGCGGACCGAGGACCCCAGTGACTGCGTAATCGTTAACTGTACGGGCCGAGGATCCCAGTGACCGGCGTAATCGTCAACTATGCGGACCGAGGACCCCAGTGACCGGCGTAATCGTTAACTATGCGGCCGAGGACCCCAGTGACGGGTGTAATCGTTAACTATGCGGACCGAGGACCCCAGTGACCGGCGTAATCGTTAACTATGGGGGCCGAGGATCCCAGTGACCGGCGTAATCGTTATTATGCGGGACCGAGGACCCCAGAGAATCTTGGTTTTTAATGACTTTACTTGAAGGGGCATTCATATTGAAACCACCAAACACTTGCATTGCTTTTTCGTGGGCTTATGGTACGGTGTAGTGCTGTTAGCTCACTGTGAACAGTAACGCCTAGGGCTATCTTCTTCCAATCGCATTCCAGTCCTTGGCCACCCTTAACGTATGACTCTAACATGCTCTCTACCTACATGCATAATTGAACAATTTCAAAGCTCAGAATTTTACTTGCTGTTTCACTCAATAAGCATTGTGTTCTGATGCATTCGCAGAACAGCGCGCAATTATTTGCACCGGCAAGATGATATGAAAAGCTCAGCGCGAAATAACTTGGCAGAGATCAACCAAGCGCTCTACCCAAAATTCTGCTTGGCTTTGTAGGGTAACATACCTGTTCCGTCACAAGTGACCGGCTTTGACATAGGACTGTGCGACGAATGTGGGGTGGAAAAAGCGGAACCCTAGGAACATGCTTTCTAGCGTGATATTTGTCGTTTATTCTAATGCAAAACTCAAAGCAGTCTTACATGATTTTGGTCACCATGGCCTTAGCAAGTTCAAACAAGATCACTGACCCTAAATCAGTATGTGGCCTGCTGCTCAAAATAGTTATCTAGGTTTTAGGGCCCCTTCGGAGACCAACCCGGAACTTGACCCTTTTTGACCTTGTTTGACCCGAAGCTCATGACTTAGAAATCTCAATCTCTGACAGAAGTGAGGTCACGTACCGGACAATACACCCTGTCAATTTGGTATTTCTAGCTCTCTTAGTTCCTGAGATCTAGGAGGGGTCAAATCAAACCCCCACCCGAGCGAAGGGTATGCAACCGGCCATCCGGGGGCGTGTTAAAGAAAACAATATTGTTTCATCACAATGAATGGCCGCAAGCAAGATTCAACGTATTTGGTCTCCCCATCAGCCCTAAGATCCCGGGAAGAAACTCACACCGACTAAGAAGGCTGTGAGTCATCTACGATCATGATAAGCTGCAGTTTGAAATCACGGACCGGAATCGAACGGCGTTACATTCAAGTACATGCTGGTAGGCATTCGAAGTGAGAACGGTGTGAGAGAAAGTGTGTCAAATGAATCAAGTTTCCCCTGTGTAGAATGTCACTTCACACCTTTGCAGTCTGCCACCGTTGCCAGGCCATGGACGCCTAGCTGAGTTTTAAGTGTAATTATTTGGTAGTGCGGCCATTTCGAGCCATGACATCCGTGGTGTCTGACTTGTTCGTTAGAAATATACTGGGCAATAACTGCCAAACCTAAACTGTTTGCAAGGCGTTGAGAGCAGCCCGAAACTGCCCGTCAAAATACCGATTTTGTGTCAGACGAATATGCAAACAGGCGGATTCAATTTACCAGTACTCTCCATTTCATCAGAAGCCGTTTGATCGCAAGTTGGGGTGGAATGATGCCATGAGCAGAGACCTACGCTCAATGGAATATTTCGCTGACAAAAACAGTAACGCACGACTTCTCAGCTTCGTTGAAGCGACCAAAGTTAGCGAAACAAGTTCACTTCAATACACATCATCTACCTAATTCAGTACAGTTGTTTCCAGCGCAGAGACCAGCGAGCCTGCAGAGTGTGTGAACATGCTATACGACACGGGACGTGAGGTGGGACGAGAGACGGAATTCAGTCACACTTACAGTTTTCAGGTTCATATTTGTGTTGCATTTATCGCTGTCAAAAGTTGTGCATGCACAGCTTGGCAGGCTTAGACTGATCAAAAAGCGTAGCACGGCCTTCGGGTCAATGTTTCAGCGATATTTGGCGGCCTTTTGAAAAATGCTTCGCTTGTCAATGAATGCTCACTAGCCCGCTTTTCCCACTCCACATTCATTGCACAGTTCTATGTCAAGGCCGGTCACTTGTGACGGAACAGGTGTGCTACCCCACAAAGCCGAGCAGAATTTTGGGTAGAGCGCTTGGTTGATCTCTGCCAAGTTATTTCGCGCCGAGCTTTTCATATCATCTTGCCGGTGCAAATAATTGTGCGCTGTTCTGCGAATGCGTCAGAACACAATGCTTATTGAGTGAAACCTAGCAAGTAAAATTCTGAGCTTTGAAACTGTTCGATGCTACATGCAGGCAGAGAGCATGTTAGTCATACGTTAAGGGTGGTCAAGGACTGAATGTGATTGAAAGAAGTAAGTCCTAGGCGTTACTGTTCACAGTGAGCTAACAGCACTACACCGGAAATTAAGCTCACGAAAAAGCAATGAGACTGGTGGTTTCAATATAAATGCACCCTACAAAATGAAATTATTAAAAACCAAGAGTTTTAAGGGTGCGACATGAAGGCACAGGGACCCATCCAGGCCTGTCCAGGCCCACCCAGGTACCATTTTCTTCTAGTGTCACAGATAAGGTTCTCCAACACTTGAAATAAAAACTGCCTTGTAATTGTTCGACTGACGAACGATCAACAGAGAGGTCTAATGGGAATGACAAGTCTGTCATTCCGATAGCTTAGGTGGTCAGAACGCCAGCTTTTCCATTCGCGCACTAATGGCGTGGTGTCCCGAGTCATTTCAAGCGATCGCTTTTTGCCCCTGAACTGCGTTTGACCGGTGACCGATGGTGGCTGCCGCTGCATATGACCGGTGACCGGTGACGGCTGCCGCTGTGTGTGACCGGTGACCGGTGACGGCTGCCGCTGCGTGCGACCGGTGACCGGTGGTGACTGCCGCTGCGTATGATCGGTGGCCGGTGGTGGCTGCCGCTGTGTGTGACCGGTGACCGGTGACGGCTGCCGCTGCGTGTGACCGGTGACCGGTGACGGCTGTCGCTGCGTATGATCGGTGACCGGTGGTGGCTGCCGCTGCCTGTGACCGGCGACCGGTGACGAGCTGTCGCCGCCGCAGGTCACCAGTCAGACGCAGTTATTCGATATCCTCTTTCTTGTTTTACATCGTGTTGGCGTAACTATTCCACTGTTCGACTGTCTGGCAGTCAGGACCAGTAATGTCATACGAGGCCACACATGATTATCATCAGAGGTCGTACGACGTCACACCTGATTATCATCAGAGGCCGTACGAGGTCACACCTGATTATCACCAGAGGCCGTACGAGGTCACGCCTAATTATCATCAGAGGCCGCACGAGGTCACACCTGATTATCATCAGAGGCCATGGGAGGTCAAATGGAGGACAGACGGATAGACTGAGGGTCCTGAAGTCTTTGGATGGGTTGTAATTTCTTAGAAATTTCACACGATCTGTGACGTCCGTGACCAGGTGAGGCCATCTTAATTATTAGCTGGTGCTGTCAACTGCCGTTGCTATTTTTGTCCTGAGGATCAGACCTCCGGTATCAGGTGGATTGTCTTCGCTTCCCCCCCCCCCCCCCAAGCGATTAGGGGTGGCGATAGAATGTCCCAGTCGGTGTTGCATTAAAATGTTTGTTTTCTTCATGAGTTGGTACAATTGCAAGACTTGTGCCACGGCTGATTATCACGCAGCCGAAGTGAAAAGTTTGTTTAACTAAAAGCAAGTTGTTCCCATTCATTCTCATCTGATGGTGGGGACCTTTTTGGTGAAGGGTGACCAAAGAACGATTGCAAATACCGTCCATTTCGTTTATGAATCTGACTGCTGCGCTGCATAATTCTCATAAGTCCGTTAAGGTAAGCCTGATGTCCGTTAGTAAGCCCCTTCCGGTGAGAGCACTGAATTCCAAAACAGTTTGCATGAAGCTGGCGCATCTTGATTAATTTGTTGGAAATGTGACGATTTATTATGCTGAAATTTATCATTAGGGACGACTGGTTACCCGCTTAACCAACGAAAATTAATGAATAGGGAAAACAAAATACGCGCATAAGTACCACGTTTCCTGTCATTATTGTAAAGTATGCGATGCGAAACTAGATCAGAACAGAATGATAGTGCCATGCTTTCTGCTGCCCAGACTGACTCCAATTGTAATACAAATTTACAGAAAGCACACTATCGAATGCAATGGATTCCAGAATGGTCGGAACGGAGTGAGCAAGTTCTAAAAATTCATCCTGTGCAGAACTCGCAGTATCCGCAAAGCGTTCCCGTACTTCACTAGCACTGATGAGATAAGTACTTCGTGACATGATGGCTGATGCACCAAACGCAAATGTGCCGTAGCATTAGGTGAAGTCATCGCGAACTGCTGGCGTTCGGAATGCAGAGGTGTGAAGACTCGGTTTGCAAGACCAATGAATTATTTGGGTCACAATATACCACTATTTTGCAATGCTGCTTAGCTTAGAAACTAGTCCAACGTTGGAAAATGGAGAGAGCGCATTTAAACGGTACAGCTAGAAACCATCTACGGCCAAACGAAACACACTGTGCTACACTGCCTTACGTCGTGTATTCCACACGCTCGCACAATAAAGAGCGGTTTAGGAGTCAGGTACGTCGAGTGTGATGCCACGCAGGCTGTCCCGCAGCGGACCGTTTCCTACCTGCATTACAAATGAAAACCTTACCGAAAATAATGCAACCAAACTGATGCATCTGATCACAATTCTAGGTGCTGTTCCATGGGGGTAGCTTTGCGACATGAGCTGGGCTTGCGATGAGGAGCCTCTAAACAGTAAATTGGCTGGACCTACTCCGGACAGACGCCTTCAGTGGGCTTCACCCCACGTTTGGTTCACTTTCTTCTCAAAGTTGAGGGGAGCGTCTGAAGTCTCGCTACCCAAAGGAATAGACAAGTTCATCCCTGCGCGTCTTATTCGGGATTAAGTGGCCGGCCTTGGTCGCATGGAGAAGCCACGAACGTGGCCAACGATTTCGTTTATAGCAAAGCAACAGAGACAACGGAAGTTCTCCGAAGCTGGAGAATGCGGGGGACCCGTTCTGTGCAATGCAGGAAGTTTGTTGGGATCAACTCTCTATATGGTCATTACTCCCGGGCCCAGCACAGCAACCAATCGTGATCATATGGTCAGAATGACATATGTTTTTTGCCTAGTAAAGTCAGCTTGGTCAGCATACTCAGGAAAATCACTCAGGAAAATCTGTACTTTTCATTTGCCAATATCAGAGCCCAACAAGTTTTGAGCGATTTCTTAAAAGCTTTATGAAAACGCCTCCAGAATAGCGACAAAATGATGGCGGACGGCGGATGAGAGACTGTCGCTTTCAAGCACGCGTGCCCGCGCCACCTGTTCAACAAGCCAAATATTTTTGGTACGTGAAAGAGTTGTGGAACAACACAATCCATTTTACTCGGTTCCTTGCGCTTCAGTAAAACAAAGACATTGGTGTGAACCATTTCTTTCAAGAGCCAACGAAACCTGTCTGACGTCTTCGCCAGACATCGGCTTTCAATTCCGCTATTCCGTACAGGGCGGGTCCTCTGGCGCCGGCGGTCCCTTCACTAAAAGCGCAAGAGCCACTCTACTGCCAGCCATTGATTCAGCGCCATTGCCAGCAGATTTGTGAGGTGCTGTTGAAGACAGTATAAACGCTCAAGTGTTAAGAGCTTAACGGTTTTTGACAAACTGTAGTGCAGTAAAAAAAAAATACACAAGGAGGGTACGAAACTCGTTGGAAAAGAATGAACGTGCTTGGAGTCCAATTTTGGGGCCGAATAAACCATGCGTGACGCGAGACTATAATGAGCGAGGTGTAAGGCCGCGGAAAGTTGTTTAACGCACAACCATTGACAAAATTTCGTTCAAAAGGTATGCCTGCTGTCATCGCGTTGCGTTATCAAAGTCGTCAGGCAAACGGGACCAAAATGTCATCAAAATAGCTCTAAAAATGACAATTGAGTGAACCAGTCATACCCTAGTACCGGCTGGGTTGGTGGCTGGGAGGTGGGGGTGAGCTGCATGGTTCGGTGGAGACAGCGTGTACACGATGACCAGATGTTATATGTTGCGTATTGTATCGCGCGTCGCGTTGTAAACGTGACAAAGAAGATCCAATGCCCCTGCCCGCTGCCGGTGCTAAGTTGGTGCCGTCGGCCGAGTCGGGGAAATGCCGACTCCGACAAGAAAATCACCGGTTGGATGTTTTTTTCTTACATACAGCTCGCAGAGATTTGCAACAGCAAAGTGCGGTTGTAAAAAAAGAACGAAGGTTGTAGTTTGCGGCTGTTTTCAGCGCTGTTCAGATGCCACTAAGGTGGCTGGAACAGCTGCGGGGTGCAGCTGGAAGGTAAAGGAAATTATCACGGAAAATTGCTAGGTGCCGATATTTCTAGCAGATCTGCATTAAAATGCATAGCAACTCACAGGGGCTTACACAGATATCTTTCTTAAACATCTACCTACCCTGCCACAGCAGCCCCACGCCTTTCCAGATGCAGCGTATTATGTGCGCCGGCGTATTCTCCCTACAGTGGTATACCGCAGGTAATGGGTTCAATTCTGCGCCGCTACCTATCCCCTTCCTTTCTCCGCGGAGCTAACGTGCGAGGGCGGCGCCCTAATGACTGGCGTCATTACATGCCTCGTAAAGCGCCAAAGATCGCCTACGGGGCGCCCCACGCGGCGCGGCGCGCGGGACGATCAAATTAGTGGCCTCGTCCTCCGCGGCCTCGACCGCAGCCGGGCCCGTCGGCTGGCGGCCCGGCGGCTCCGCTCGTTAAACGCACTTTCCCCGCCTCCCGACCCGCCCAAGCCGTTTGTCTAGTGAATCGTGTTTGTTCGGTGCTTTGGACGCATGTAGGTGGGAACCAATCCGACCGAGCGAGGCCCACTGGACGGAGCTGTTCAAGCGATCGGGCGAGGCCCACTGGACGGAGCTGTTCAAGTGATCGGGCGAGGCCCACTGGACGGAGCTGTTCAAGTGATCGGGCGAGGCCCACTGGACGGAGCTGTTCAAGTGATCGGACGAGGCCCACTGGACGGAGCTGTTCAAGTGATCGGGCGAGGCCCACTGGACGGAGCTGTTCAAGCGATCAGGCAGGGCCCACTGGACGGAGATGTTCAAGCGAGGCCCACTGGACGGAGCTGTTCAAACGACCGTGCCAGCAAAAACATAAACAAATATTTCCAGGAACGAGCGGAAAATTTCAATACCAAAACAGCCTCCTAACCGGATCATATCTCTAGCACTAAAATTTTGTAGCTTTTGGCATAAATATTGCAACCGTAACCCACATGCACAAGGCCTGATACTAAATGCAGTGTTAGGTTCATGCACCTGTAACCGTACTTCCCATACTCTAACCCATACGCGTCTCTATGTCGCCCATGCTGGAGTCGAAACTGCGGAACTATTGTCCCGCAATATAACTCACGAAAAGAACCCTCGATGAATCCTCGGCCGACACTTATCAGTCCTCAGCTGAAAGCGACTTTTGATAGGCACGATCCCGGTAAACGAACAGTGCTAGAGCGGGTGTAGCCGTCCCACTGTCACATTATTGCCCATCAAAAGTAACGCAACACAATGCGTGTCAGCGTGTTTGGACCGCAGCAGCTACTTACCGAGAGACCGCGCCACGGGTGGGCAAGCGTATCGGCATACGCTAACTGATAGAGCAGTAAACGCGGTGGCGTCCACTAGCTGGTCGACTAACTGATAGAGCAGCAAACGCGGTGGTGTCCACCAGCTGGTCGACTTGGTTGTTTGGTGTCTCTTTTGTCGAAAACAAACAACAAACCCAGCAATGTATCGGTAGTTTGCACACAAAGACACTCACTGCATTGGCCGGCAATGCTGAGTAAGCGGTTTCTTACACCGCTTGCGCCATACACAAGCGGTGTAAGAGACTGGAGCTCAGAGTCCTTAGCGAGGTTAACCAATCTAGGGACAAGCGCTGACTTATGGACTCCAGCCCGCCTCCCCCTCCCTCCCCCACGAGCTCATCACCAGCTCACACACCAACTCAGCTCACCCGTAACCAATCTAGGGACAAGCGCTGAGCCGCGGACTACAGCCCCCACCAGCTCATCACCAGCTCACACACCAGCCCAGCTCACCAGTAACCAATCTAGGGACAAGCGCTGACTTGCGGACTCCAGCCCCCACCAGCTCATCACCAGCTCTCACACCAGCCCAGCTCACCAGTAACCAATCTAGGGACAAGCGCTGACTTGCGGACTCCAGCCCCCACCAGCTCATCACCAGCTCACACACCAGCTCAGCTCATCAGTTCAGCGTTTTACACCAGCCTGCATACATTTACCTAATGTTGCTGAAGGCCGGGAATGCATTCACACCGCACCACGATTGGCTCAGGGAGAGCCTTCTGTGCGCATTTGAATGGATCGGCTGTGATATGAGTGCTTATTCTTTTCCTGAGTGGATCTCATCCACTACATCACAAATGCATTCGTGTGGACAGATTGCTATAGGTCATGTCGCCAAACTCCTCAAGAGTCCTCATTTCCGTGCACTGGCTGAAGTGTGTGAGCGTGTCGTATGCGTTGCACAGTCGTGGGGCGACGCAGGTCTAATAAGACTGGGAGACCCCTGTGCGACTAGTTCAGGTAGGGATTGGAGGGATGCACGTGTTCCTGTTCCACGACCATGCGCCCCCTCCAAATATGGGAGACACGTGTGACTGGCACCGAAACCTAGTCACAGCCCGGCAAACGCCCGCTCGGACCGTTCCACGCTTTATCTCGCGATGGGGGCCCGGGCCAGCCGAGCGTCTGACGTCCAGCACCCACCCGCCAGTTCTGCTCGGCCGGGGCACAACACCTCCATCTCGCGATGGGGTCCGGATGAGCCGAGCGTCTCACGTCCAGTATCCATCCACCAGTTCTGCTCGGCCACGGCACAACGCTCCGCCCAGCATGACGCGAGACGTTTACCGACACTGACGTTAAGCTAGCACCTCAGGATGGAGCCGCCGCCTGGTCGTCTCGCCAGGAACAGCGCGTCGCGCCCTCTCCAATAACCACTGACCGTGTATGTACACTGCTCTCCCTTGCGTGGCTTCGCATGCATCCGCCTGATTATATGTTGTGCTTTAAATGATCTTAGTGTTGCCAACAGTCTGAGACCGAAAAGGTCCCTACGTGGAAGGAAGAAGACCCTATGACAACTTCAGCACACCAGACAAGTAATTAAATAAAGCTCCATTCGTTCATGATGTTTCTAACATGCGTCAATTCAGTCGCAAGTCTAGTGCGATATAACCTCGAAGCTGATGATAAAACAGAACTGTCTCTGATTTTCCGAACAAAAATTTCTGAAGTGTTAACCGGAGAATGGGACATTGAAAATAGCAATTTCCAGATGTGCCCGACATAAGTATTGTCATAGAAATCGACGTCTGAAAAAGGTCATAGAGCCCAACGCTGCGTCAGCTAGGCTTCAGGAGCATCAGTCGTCTTTGGGTTCCCGGCCAAAAATCCTGTCCAATCATTGTGAAAATCTGGCGCTGTAACGATGACTGAACATCAAATGATTCGACCGCAACGTTTGGTAACCAACGGGCTATCCTGCTGATATTGCACTGCAATCACGCCGGCTTCATCTATCCATGAGATTTACGATCCATGCGGTCCGCCGACTCTGTGTATCTCATGCCTCTGCGCACCTCTGCTGAAAAGTTATTGGTAGCCGTCGCGTCACAGCGGGTGAAGACTGTATACAACCCCCGCCAAGGCGCGCACAGACCGCCAGACCGTTTACAAACGCGCGCCAACTCACACAACGCTGTCCATGTGTTTACGGCATGCCGACTGCTATTCTGGCGTAACTATAATTCGAGTTTCGGGTTTAGTGCTTTTCTAGTTGATGGCATCTATTTCGAAAATGACGATGGTCCGGGTTCTCCCCGCAACACAGCCGAAGTATGACGTTAATTCCAGTTAGTGCACCAGAGCGCGTGTGTTTTTGATGGGGTGAAATGAACTAGTGAAATGAACCCGCGTCCCATAGGTTGCACTGCATATGTATGAGCGGTAGCAACATTCGCCAAGTCCATGACAAATTATTATCAATCTTGGCATTAATTCACCAGCCGTCCCTTAACCACGAACCCCTTCAGAGTCAGAAGCCATCAGACTGCCTTCGGTACGCGCTGTCAATACACGGGACATTCAAGAGTAAGCCAAAACTAAGCACATTCATACCCGACGTGCACTCCCAGGCTGCCGGTAGTCACGGCGGCGCTCGTGACACTCCACGCCCACCCCCAGCGCCGGCAGCTCCAGCCGCCACAGCCTCGGGCGACACCCTTCCCAGGACCCCCGCGCCCGCTGCCCGGCGGCGTCCCTCGCCGCCGGGGCGCCGCCGAGGTCCGCCCGGGGCGCCGCCGAGGGCCGTCCGGGGCGCCGTCGAGATCCGTCCGGGGCGCCGTCGAGGTCCGCTCGGGGCGCCGCCGAGGTCCGTCCGGGGCGCCGTCGAGGTCCGCCCGGGGCGCCGTCGAGATCCGCTCGGGGCGCCGCCGAGGTCCGCCCGGGCCGCCGTCGAGGTCCGTCCGGGGCGCCGCCGAGGTCCGTCCGGGGCGCCATCGAAGTCCGCCCGGGGCGCCGCCGAGGTCCGCCCGGGGCGCCGCCGAGGTCCGCCCGGGGCGCCGCCGAGGGCCGCCCGGGGCGCCGTCGGTTCCAGCCGCCGGGCGCAACCCTGGGAAACCGCGCGGCGCGGCCCATAACTCACCTGGCCGGCCGGGTGTGACAGCAGCCGCTCTCTCGGCGGGCCGCGCAGGCGCCGCTGGGTGGACGGGCGCGGCGGCCGGAGGGACACGCGCGCGCGCCACAGGACCGCCTGGCTGACTGGCGCCGGCGCCCTGGCCTCGCACGCCGCGGGGCACCGCTGGCGCACGGCAGCACCGATTGGCTGAGGCCGCCCTACAAGACGACCAGGAACATTTTGAGCTCATTTTTCTACTAACACTGTTCTTCGAGTAAGGGGTGGCGGACCAAGGAGCGAGATGCGGTAAGGGAGTAAGGGACAAGGAGTGAGACGCCGTAAGGGAGTAAGGGGCAAATGGTAAGACAGGGTAACTTAGAATAAGGGATATAATATCATCGTGATTTATCACAATTTGTTATGAACAGTACACAGCACGCCCTCAGCAAAGGCACCATTCATGTACGTGTTTAACCACGTGTTCATTTTGGTGAGCCGCAAATGGAAAAACGGACACTTTCAGAAAGATGCATCACCAGAAGAAGACATACCGCTCTGCCGCAGGAGGCTAGGAACAGCCTGGATGAGCTTATGCACCCTAGTATCTTATTCACCCTTATGCACCCTAGTAGACACGAAGGCAGAGCGGTGTAATGCTTGGGTGTAATTTCGTATCTGAGAACGGTGTAATGGGAGCGGGAACGCGAAGCACAAATGAAATCTGGAGAGAACAACTTGATTCACACATGGCATTTTGAATGGGAAAACGAGAAAAACCAGTTTCTCCTGTGCACAATTTGAGGGGGAAACCGTGAACAATGGAGAGGACACGTCTCTACAGTCCCCGCCCCAACCCCCTAGCGGTCACGCCCATGGTGTAATGGGATCTTGGACCATGTGGCTCCGCGCCTCCAAGGAGAAATATATCGGGCGGCCGCACTTGAAGCAGAAAGCGTGGCATTGCAATCAAGGAAGACGTACGTATTTGGTACACAGGTTACATTCATTTGGGTATCTTTGTCATCGGGCATAGCACCGTTGGCACTCGTGAGATGAGACATTGTGTTCCATTCGGGTATATTTGTCATCGGCCATAGCACTGTTGACACTCGTGAGGCGAGGCATTGTGTTCCAAGATTGTATCACAAAGGCGCGGCAAAGGGGAGCAGGATTGAGGCTCCCACTTAGATCTGATTCTTTTAACATACTTGGCCTCGACAGAAAGGTAAAAATTTCCCTGAGCTCCGCGCCTCGCTCCTAAGAAAGTGTTGCTTGCGCCCCGGTTACACGAGCTCACAGTGAAGTCACAAGAGCAATTACTGGTGTAAGAATAATTAGCTAAACGAGCGGTTGTTGCTCGCTTTGCTGCGCCAAGAGGTGCCACCGTTAGCATCGGGTAGGAACAACACGAAAAGTGTATTTTTGACATTTTCTGGTGCATCTCATGCCACTCAAATTATCTGTCAATCATCTGATCGTCAAGACCTCTGATTTTCTTCAAAATTAGTGTCAGTGTAGTCTCTTCTTCGGAAAAACTGCAGTGCCTGGGCATTCAACCCAGGTGACCTACTGGATTACGACTAGAAGTTACTGAACTATGGATGTTAGCTCATTCCACTACTCGTTTATTGCAAGTTACTCTTTACAGCGGGATCCTATCAGCTAAATGTTGATGTTTTGGCGTAAAAATTTCCGATATGATAAGGTATACATAATATAGTTGATATATAAGTCCATGGTGTCCGCGAATGTTGCCGTGTAATAAGCGCTATATTTGAAGATGAACGGCATTTAGTTCGTCAGCCTTTCTCCTGTCGGCTCTCCCGGGGCCGCAGGTGTTTTAGTTTAAATGACGACATGCCTGAAAGAACGCTTCGGAATGTTATGCTTCCTTTCTCGCATCTATTCTCTCGTCGAAGATGCAGTTTTGATAATTGTCACCTCGTGCCACTTGTGACAAAGCAAAGGCTGTCATTATAGAAAACGTTTACTATACCGTTTTATGCCAGCCGTATAAACGGGCGGACTGTGTCGTTCGATGTCTGTACGCTTCTCAGCGTCCCCTAGTGTTAAGTTCAGGTGGGCAAAAAGCTTGCCATTCATTTGCAGATGTCGGGTTCTACAGTGTCATCGCTGGTTGCCGCCGTAGAAATGTCAGATGTGGGCTGATAAGGCAGAGGTCACGACCCCAGTCGTCCCGTGGTCTAAAGACCCGGGTTTTCAGCACATTCCCTACGCCGCCGTGCGTAGTAGAAGCGACGGAGGTCAAACCCGTCATTCGCTCGCGACAAATAATAGCTGGCAGTTATTCGCCCTGCCAATGTACAAGAGGCTAATAATTTCGAAGGTGCCTATCACTTTCGTAGCGATCAGACATTCCCATCAGGGGTCGCTGATAGGCTGATTACAAAACGCCACCTGCGAATTCCGACTGTCATCCGCCACTGCCATTACAAAAGCTCTTCGGCACTCGTTTTGCGAAGGGTTGATTACTGGTTACAAAAGCCAAATATGCTTTCTCATTCGATTCTGTGTCAGGATGTTACAATACATCGATTGGGCTTCGATTGATTTTTAAAAGAGCTGAAAATCCGCTCAATATTGAGCGACTTAGATAAACTTTATGCAGGCACAGGGATTTGAATTACAAGACGTTGCTGCTCCAACAGTCCATAATGTCAACCGGACAGCTTCGCACGTGTTAAAAGAGCTATGCCTGGTCGTTTTCGCGATTCGCACTAGCTGCACGCATTGTGGTATGTGTCTAAGTAAAGGTCATAGGGCATTTGCTGACACAGTGCGGGTACACCGTCCAGATAACTGCCATCGGTGTTGCATTCAAACAGGGCATGCCGTCGTATGCTAAGCACGGCAAGCAGAAGACGCGCAGTTGTGGTGAGGTCAACCGATAGAGAAAAAACTGAAGATGACATCTGATAGGCAAAATCAGAGTGTTCTGGTTATCTCAGCAGTTGCTGTAGGCTAGTTAGAAAAATTTGAGACAGAATTTAGGTCGAACCTGTGGGACTTCTGTCCGTATCCAAGTCGAACCTGTGGGACTCCTGTTCGTATCCAAGTCGAACCTGTGGGACTCCTGTCCGTATCCAGGTCGAGCCTGTGGGACTTCTGTCCGTATCCAGGTCGAGCCTGTGGGACTTCCGTCCGTATCCAGGTTGAGCATGTGGGACTCCTGTCCGTATCCAGGTTGAGCATGTGGGACTCCTGTCCGTGTCCAGGTCGAGCCTGTGGGACTCCTGTCCGTATCCAGGTCGAGCCTGTGGGACTTCTGTCCGTATCCAGGTCGAGCCTGTGGGACTTCTGTCCGTATCCAGGTTGAGCATGTGGGACTCCTGTCCGTATCTAGGTTTAGCATGTAGGACTCCTGTCCGTATCCAAGTCGAACCTTTGGGACTCCTGTCCGTATCCAAGTCGAACCTGTGGGACTCCTGTCCGTATCCAGGTCGAGCCTGTGGGACTTCTGTCCGTATCCAGGTTGAGCATGTGGGACTCCTGTCCGTATCCAGGTTGAGCATGTAGGACTCCTGTCCGTATCCAGGTCGAACCTGTGGGACTCCTGTCCGTATCCAAGTCGAACCTGTGAGACTCCTGTCCGTATCCAGGTCGAGCCTGTGGGACTTCTGTCCGTATCCAGGTTGAGCATGTGGGACTCCTGTCCGTATGCAGGTTGAGCATGTAGGACTCCTGTCCGTATCCAAGTCGAACCTGTGGGACTCTTGTCCGTATCCAAGTCGAACCTGTGGGACTCCTGTCCGTATCCAAGTCGAACCTGTGGGACTCCTGTCCGTATCCAGGTCGAGCCTGTGGGACTTCTGTCCGTATCCAGGTTGAGCATGTGGGACTTCTGTTCCGTATCCAGGTCGAACCTGTGGGATTTCTGTCCGTGTCCAGGTCGAGCCTGTGGGACTTCTGTCCGCATCCAGCACGGACGCGGAATGCTTGCGCGGATAGCGAAGAATTGTCCCCCCATTCTCTCCACCCGAAGACGGGAAAAACATTATCGAGCTTCACGTTCCAGGGAAAAAAACTGGAAGTAGCCTAAAATGACCGAAGGGTACGAATAGCGCTGAAAGACGGGATGATTTTATGGAAACATGAACATGCGCCAAATGCCCTCTTAGTTTTCCTCACGGACGTAGGCAGCTTCAGGTGGGCCATAACCTGCACACAATCTGGGTCACTGGAATCTCTGATGACCAAGATATTTCAATGTAGTTCGAAAACCATGACATTTATCTGAAGCGTGTTTGAGCACCGTGCCCTGGTGTCAGTCTCCAGAGCCGTGTGTAAAACGACGACATTTATCTGGAGCGTGTTTGAGTACCGTGTCTGCTGTCAGTCTCCAGAACCATAAGTAAAGGGACGGCATTTATCCGGAGCGTGTTTGAGCACAGCACCGTGGCGTCAGTCCCCAGAGCCGTCTGTAAAACGATGACAGTTATTTGGAGCGTGTTTGAACACAGCACCGTGATGTCAGTCTAAGAGCCGTGTGTAAGAGCCGGCAATGCTGCTAAACACTCCAGCTTGTGGGAAAGAGGCCATCGAGGCATACGTGTGCATGCACCAAATCCCCAAGAACCTTTCGCATGACTAGGTGCAAAAAATATGACTGCGTGCACCCCATAGACATTCGCCGATGGTAGAAGTTTTTCCCAGCGCGTAAAATGGACGCATTTTGTGCGATTCTTTTGTCGGCTGTAGATATCAAAATGCATGTGTAATGTCAAGTGCTGAAGTGGCCATTCATCCTTGCAGACGACACATAAACTCATCAATAGTAAGGAAGGCAAACCCATTCGGAATGAGAAGTTCATTCAAGGATCTCATGTCTTGAACAATTCGATGCTTATCAGGTCCCTCTGGAAGGAAAATTATGGGAGCGTTGCAGTGAGAGGGATCTCCGCTTTCGAGCACACAACGAGCCTGCAAGTCAGCAAGCTCCGACTTCATTTGGCCTTCACGATCCCATGGAGCTGAATATGGCCGTATGAGCTGAGGCTGTGCTCCTCCCTGCAGCTCCAAAGGAATATTGTCGTCGCTACATCTACCTACATCCGCATAGCTACCATAAAACACCTCTGGATATGAACCAGTCTATCTGGCTAAGAGACAGTGCTAGAGGAACCAGCCACAAGCTCTGATAACGCTGTTTTTCAATATATCGGCACCGTCAGCACTCATCGCGCTCACTTGCGCTGTGACATCACCGGCGGCTTGCCAAGAAGGCTCGGGCTAGCGTTAAGCCCAAGTGCGAGCTTGGCGTTAGCGTCAATTCGCCTCGCTTAGTCAATAGGGCTCCGCCTTTGCATGGTGATCAGGCGACCCATCGGTCACGGGTGTACGGTGGATCTCTGTTGATGTAAATGGTGTCATCAGCGAGTCGCATATTTCAGCATTACTTGAACATTGCACCACGAACAATGCCTCGCTCTCACACGACAAAAACTGGTCAATGCCGACCCCCGAAACACGCAGCTGACTTAGCGGAACAGACACGGCCTTCATGAGTCACAACTTCCGCTTGACACTAGTCCAACACAAGTCCACAGAACAGTTCAACAGTGCGCTGTTGTTGAAAAAAAAATCCCCCCCCCCAAACTACATCGGACCAAAGGTTATTACCACAATGAACTCAGTTGCAGCTGCCTTTCGTTTCACTACCACAGCCTCTTCGTTGAGGTAACACGTAGCCGACGAGTTTAACCCGACGCTGACAGCGACCGGACATTTGGACGTGACGTGGACGTTATTGAGTAGTTGGGCATGTGGATTGAGTTGGACGTTGTTAGCCTTGTCTTCATCAAAGACAATGCTATCAACGAGACCGACCTGACTGCCAAGTGGCTAAGAGTGCATCTTTTACTAAAACCCGTTGATATTTACATGCGTCGTGGGCATGGGCGTAGGAACAGGGGGGCCAGAGGGGCCCATGCCCTCCCACCTCTTTTCAAAGTAGGGAACCAGCAGTGTTAACTTCCCCCTCCTCACTTTTCAGATTAAGGTTGCGTTTAGCTTACTTTTGCAACACATTTAAATATACATGTCGATTTACCTAGTTCACCAGCCATCTTCCTCAAGATGCGCCATCTTTTTCGTTTGCTTATTGGCCATCGCTTAGTGTCACAGCTGCAGGCCGACGCCACGTGGTCCATGGAGACTGCAACGCCGGGCGTTCAGGCTGATGTTGCTATGACTTGCGAGCGCGTATGTTCAAAACCATATTAAATGGTTTTTTATCAGTAATCAGTTCTGACTGCATCTTGCACATTTTAAGGCGAGCATGGATTAGCCATATTAGTACAAGCTTAGGACCCCATTTCATCTACAATATACGTTCAGGGGTTCTTCAATATCTCTGAAGAAAACACAAAAACACAGAACTGGAGCCTGTGTGACAATTATTGGACCACCGTTGGCGATCAGGGATGTTTTTCAGTCAATGAGGGTTCCTGTGCTGCTCCGAGGCCAATTGCGCGGGTCAGAAACCCCTCCCGTGTCAGGGAGGGGAACAATGTGATATAATATATCCTTCTAATGGCTTACGGATCGACCAGGAGATCCCACCCCGTGTCGCTAGACTGACAGCTAAAATACGCTTCGCGATGGGGAGGAGTGGCCCTTTAGCTCTTGATCGGAACCGGTAATGTGCCCTTGATGTTCTGCTCAAGGAGCCCTTTGCCCGGAAGGAAATAAGAGGCCTCATTATTGTTGAGTAGAGTGAAGGTCTCATTATTATTGAGTAGAGTAGGTCGAAATGATTTTTTAAAAAAAACAAACAAGGCCATCCCATGTTTGCCTAAGAACGTTTGTTTCTTATTTTAGATTAGTGACAAGTGCATCAAAAAGTTTGAACATGTCCGTCCGCAAACTCGAGAGCAAGGACAGCGATGGTCTGGGTTGCAGCTTCCGTAAAACCGAACGGCCACTGCAAGTGCCACCAGACGGTGGACGTCGTGTTGATCTGTCTTCTGGACAAATCAATAGTTACAGAAACACGAAAAATAGAAAATCCACCTTTACTCTTTTAGTTCCACCACCAACTTCCAGCACCACTTCGCGGTGCTCTGAGGGCTTATCCGCTCTTATGATCAGTCTATAAATCGAGCACGTGAAATATGCACTCAGACCGCCTTGCAGATGTGACATTCGATGTCCTGAAGCGTTCAAAAGTACTCCTTTCAGAAGCGTCATCATTTTCGCCCACACGTCGGCCACAGCTTAGAATTAACTACTGGACCGACGCCGCGCGGGCCTGCGGAGACTGCAACGCCTGGAGTCGAGTTGTTTAAACTAAGATTTGCGAGTATGCATGCTTAAAAATTATGTCACATAACTTTTATTACTAGCCGATTCAAGTATTTAAAGGTAATTATTACAGAACCGTTATCATTTTTGTCCGCCGGTGGACCATGACGAAAAGTTAGCCGCTGGGACTGGCGCTCCGCGGACTCTGGAGACTGCAGCGCCTGGTGTCGGGGTTTTTGTTGCTAAGATTGCAAGCGCCCATGTTAAGAGCCAAATTATGTAAATTGCATCACTAATCGATTCTGACTGAATGCTAAACATTTCCAGACAAACATGGCTTAGTGATGTTAGTACATATTGTTGACCACTCGATATACAATACAAGTTTTCACCCTAAAATTTATATCAAACATATCGATCTACAATTTACCTTCGCCATGTCTCCAATGTCTGTGGAACGCAGATAAAACATCATGAAAAAGCTTCTGAATTCTATCGGTTTAGAAAAAGTCCACTCAGCCATTGCAACTTAAGAAAACCGATGATTTATTCCATGCGGTCGTTAAACGGCGGTCGCCTGATTTTTGTAGTTTATTGACCTTAACACGCGTACGGGTGGGGGTCAAATTGAATCGTCCCCGAATTTTTTTCCAGAAAGGTTTCCAGTCATGTTTGCATACCTGTAGACAACTGAATAGCGGACCGTTTGGCATACACATTTATATGCACTTTGTAACGTTGCTGACCTATGGCAGGTAGAACTCAGGCTATGGTTTCAGCGAAGTCAACTTCTAGGGAATCGTTCAATTTGATGCAACAATGGAGTGTTAGACGAAGTCGTACATCTCTAAAATGCTTTCTGAGGCATCACAAATATGGAATGAGCAAATTATGTTGACCTAAGGTCAGATATAAAGGTCAGACCAAGGTAAAAAACAATCTGTTTTATTGCTCTAGGTCATGCTGCATGGAATAGCTTCTGGTGCTCATTTCTGTTTTATTGATAGGAGGAACCGCATTATACATCTGTCATAGACATCTTAGAGGTCAGAATAAGTCATTGACCTAAGATGACCTAGGTCAACATTTTGTTCTTTGACACATACTGCCTAGCGTAATCTTTCTCGCTTATTCTAATGCAGAGCTCAGAACAGTCTTGTGTGACTTTGGTCACCATGACCTTCAAAATGTCAAACAAGGTCACTGATTTTAACTGAACATGCAGTCTTTTGCTTACAAAGAGTTATCTAGGTTCTGGAGCATTTAAGAAACCAACCTGAAATTTGACTTAGTTTGGCCTTATTTGACCCGAAAGTCATGACTTAGGAACCTCAAACTTGACCTCAGTGAGTTCACCTATAGATCAACACACCCCGTGAATGTTATGTACCTGACTCTCTTCGTTTCCGAGATCTCAGGGGGGTTGAATTGACCCCTCACCCTATTCCGAGCGGAAGGTATCTAGCCGGCCTCCGGGGGCGCGCATTTAAAAATGTAAACAGAATTTATTTTACGGTACCTTCTCGTTTCTGTTCGTGCTACAGACACGTAAAAATAGCAATGAACAAAGAAACCGTTCCCTTGTTAACAAGCAAACTACATCCGGGTATATCTTTTTGTGCGGGGGGGGGGGGGGATCACCAGAAAGGAGGCTTTTGTAAATCATGTGTTCCTCTTAGCAAGGCTCTGGCTACCCCTCCGCCTACACACAAAAGCAGATCAAGTCATCTACATTGAATGACGGGCAATTACATGTCCGTTGGGCCAATTCATACCTAAGGCATGCAGCTTCCCGGAGGCGTTTTTCTGGATTGGTGTGGTGTAAGAGAAGATAATTCGGAAAAGGTACAGTTGCAGATGTCAAACACATGTTTTACATCCTAATTAGTAGCAATGCTGATCCAGAAATGTGCAACAAGGCAGCCATACCATGAGTTCCCTGTCAGTCATTCGGAGACAGCCGGACTAGGACAGTGGCTACCGACGGGGTACGGGAGCAGTGCTCAGGCAAGGAATGTATAACAGAGTAGCCTGCATTCTGTGGCTTGGTTTTCAAAGGAGAATCTCCAGTTCTATGGCTTTTGCCACATGGCTTTTGGCAGTTTCAAGCTTCTAAATGTGTTTCTTTCTATAATGCCGCGGAAAGTCTTATGTCTTGAAAAGCAGCCGGCGAAATAAAGGTGCATGCAAAATATGTTGTACTGTCAGCCATCGATTCACTTTCAAAATCTTCACCAGCCTATGCTCAGGCCTTATTTTGGCATCTACCCTGTAGAGACAGATGCTTCCTCAATGACCCAAGATGCTTACCCGCTCGTGGAATTTCGGCTCCCCAGGAAAGACAACGTTGAAATGGACGATGAATCTAGGGAAGCTGGATAGCCTTATTCCCCGAATGACATATATGATTCAGATAGGCAAGAGTGTGCACCAGTGAGAGCCAGTTATAAATGCTTATCTAGAAACCAGTTATTACATTTGAATAAAGAACGATAGCCTCCATTTTTACCCCTTCCCCGCGGTCATCAGGCTTGTTTTTCCAGAAAAAGCTCTTGAAGTATGCCCTGAGCTTGCCCCCCCCCCCCCCCGCCCACTTTTTGAAACGTTCCTATGCCTATGGTCGTGGGGTGCGTTACCACTCTCTTGCTCACTGCTCGTTTGCTCGTTTGACCAGTGGCTCTTCAAGTGTCCAGATCTCTGGCAGGACCAGTATTGCAGCTCTTGTCAACGTTCTCCAGTGGATGTGAGCCGGCGATCCGCCGACGCCCGTGTCGCGCGTCGACGTCCGCTCGGCGCATCAGCGCGGCGTGCGCCGCCGTCTGATGAGCGACGTGGAAGCAGTGTTTGGCGAGGCTCCCGCCAGGCGGTTCCCTTTTAATTTCTGTCATGTTATTCATGTTCTCGCGTCAATACCGAATTTCACCCAGAGTGCCATGGTCAGTCACAGCACAAAAACAGCGCAATATTATCGCGCCAGGGCGCCCAATGACTGACGGGGCTGCAACGCGTGACGCAAGGTGTGCGCGTGCGTGTGCGTGTGCGTAAACGTGCGCGTGGCGCGCGAATGCGTGTGTGTGTGTGTGTGTGTGTGTGTGTGTGTGTGTGTGTGTGTGTGTGTGTGTGTGTGTGTGTGTGTGTGTGTGTGTGTGTGTGTGTGTGTGTGTGTGTGTGTGTGTGTGTGTGTGTGTGTGTGTGTGTGTGTCTTTTCCTCCAATATGCACATTTCATTGTTACCTTCTCAGAGCAAAACACACATATGTTTCATTTAACACGCGCTCGGGTAGGGGTCAAATTGACATCCCGAAGGTTTTTTGGAATGGTTTCCGAACAGCACGGCGTAGCTGCGCCAAATTTTGAATAGCTGTAGACAGTTGAATATCGGATCATTTGCATGTCAACAAGTTAGATGTACCCCGTAAGGTCGCGGCCACGGTTTAAGCGAAGGCAATTTTTGGGGACTTGTTCAATCTGGTACAACAACGGCGTGTTTGACGAGGCCATACGACTCTGAGACGCCTTCTTAGGCACCACAAATATTGAATAAGCAAACTGAGCTGACCTAAGGTCAGGTATGAAGGTCAGACCAAGGCCAAAACTAGCCTGATTTTTAATCTTGGGCTTGCTTTATGGGATAGTTTCTGGTGCTCATTTCGAATTTATTGACAGCGGGAGCCGCATTGCACATGTTCCATTGACTTCTTAGAGGTCAGAAGAAGTCATTGAGCTAAATGACCCTAGTCAACATTTTGTTTTAGGAACATACTGCCTAGCGTAATCTTTGTGGCCTATTCAAATGCAAAACTCAAAGCAATCTTGTATACAGGAATATTGTGATCTAGCGTAAAATTCTGACCAGCAGCCATTGCCACTCAAGTGAAAGCATTAGCATTAAGCACTGCCACAAAGATAACATCGTATTAAGTTCTTCAGAAAATTTTCACGTGGAACTAGAAATTCAAAAAAATATATCCGCATAACATGGACACATATTTTTTTCCTATATGCATTTCCTAGCAACGGCTGTCAGCGCTATTGGACGTGGGTCAAGATGGCACTGGATTTATGTTCAGATCCAGATTCGGGAATGCGGACTCCTCAGATTGGCCTGAAATTTGCACACAGATGCAGTTTGATCTGTCGAGGATGAGAGCAAAATCACGGACTGGCACGCCTTATCACCGGAGATATATCAATCCAAAAGTTCAGTTAAAAGGCAAGCTCCTTTAATTCTTTTCAAAATCCCTGTGTTGGTAGATATTGCCCTCAGAATGTTTTGTTTTCTAATTATTTTTCAGGCAACTGCAACACAGACCATCGCTGTCTTTGGTTCCAAGATTTCGGCCGCGCTGGCTCACGTCTTTTGATGCAATTTGTTTCGTTAATCGATTCTGCAACAGAATAAACGTGAATAAACGTTCTCAGGCAAACATGCGATAGCCTTTTTCGTTTTAAACTCATTTCGACCCACTCCTTTCAACACTTATGGGACTCCTTATTCCTCTCCGGGAAGGGGTCTCTTCGTAAGAACGGTAGGGGGGCATATTATTGTTCCCGGTCAGGACCTGAAGGGCAATTCCGTTCTACTGCGGGGTATCTTTCGGCTACCATTCTGGCGACGAGGGGCGGGATCCCCTGATCGATTCGGAGGCCCTTAGAGAGATACATTTCATCACATTGGTCCCTTCCTGACGCTGAAAGCCTTCTGACCCGCACCGTTGGCCCCGGATTGACGCAGATGACCGCATTGACGCAACAACATCCCTGGTCGCTGCAGGTGGTTCGATAATTGGCGCACAGACTCCAGTTCGGCTTAACGGGCCTATGGGCTGGAGGCCCGCCGTTCGGTACTGGGTCCCTGACTGACACAGGACGCTTCCATGTCTCAGTATGGACATTTATCATAAGTTATGATGTCTCCTTTCATTGTCAGTGGGTCGCGACCAACGTAAGAGGTCCTCTGGCATTTGGGTGCCCGTCCCCGTATTGAGCAAATCTTCTTCTGACCGACTCGAGGGCCCTTGTTGACACAGAACACCCTGTTAGGCACTGGGCTCTTGACCGATACACAGGCCCTGCATTGTTGCAGGGGCCCCGACCAATGCAAATCGCGGGCCCTGTTTCCCTGCTTAGGAAACTGGGCCCAAGAGTTTTGAACTGTTCAGGAGCCGACCTGTTGGTGTTGGTGATCTCTGGCCAAAATGGAGGAACGTTCCATCGCAGCGGTCCCCAATCTGTACAAGAGGCCCTCTAACTGACATTTGAGATCACAGCGTCACCTGGCGGGGGCCTTTTGACCGTCCTTTCGTCCTTCCGTCTTGTATGTAACATACAGCCGGCCCTTCGGACACCCCTCCCCCAGCCTTCTAATCGGGTGTTTGATCTTTGGTGTCGAGAGACCTTCGGCCCCTCTCCGGACCTCTTCAAACCTGTGACCGACTTGGGGCCACTAGCCGACACATGAACCTCTTTTTAAGCCTGCGGGCTGGTTACCGACACCACGGGTGTCGGTAAGGCTTCAGAAGCCTGTATCAAGCCAAATCGTGGCCCCGGGCTTGTTCCTGCTTGGGGAATGGGACCCGGGGTTTAGACTGACAGCTGTCGCTGACTGCTGGTGTCGATGACTCTCGGTGTTCTGACTCGCTGACTGCTGGTGTCGCTGACTTCGGTGTTCTGACTCGTTGACTGCTGGTGTCGCTGACCCTCGGTGTTCTGACTCGCTGAGTGCTGGTGTCGCTGACTCTCGGTGTTCTGACTCGTTGGCTGCTGGTGTCGCTGACTCTCGGTGTTCTGACTCGTTGACTGCTGGTGTCGCTGCCTCTCGGTGATCTGACTCGCTGACTGCTCGGCGTTGTGACCTCTAGCCGACTAACACACCCGCATTGTCTCAGGGCTCCTCAAATGGTGCAATGGACCCTCTGACTGATATTGCAGGTCACGACCCTACGGGTCGCGATTCTTAATGTGACATACTGCCACTTTTTGGGGCCTTTATACCCTTCAGCCAAGTCTTTTAACGTCAGTTCCGGTGGGCCGCCCGGGCCCCTCCTCGAGCCTCATCGAACACTTCCCTTGGTGGGCTCGGGGTCCTCTGGCGAACACTGGACACCCTGTTAGGCACTGTGGGTCCTGTACAAGGACCCCGACCAGTGTAAATCGCTGGCTCCGGCTTTGTGGCTGATTGAGAAGTGGGCTCTCAGGTCCATACCGACACGGAGCTGACTGTGTGGCACTGGTGGTGGTGTGCGGCACTGACGGACATTTGGGCCCATATTGGCTCCGACTGATTCCGAGTCCGGGTCCGGATTGACTCCGGGTCTCCGATCTCCGCAAGAAGTGCTCGGACGGTGATTTGATCGCTCTTGCACGCAGGCTGAGGCCTCTAAATAAGACTTCCACCAGCCCCTTGTGCCCTTAAGCCATCCAATATTGCCCTTGGTCGTGGGCCCTTCAAGCTCTTTGGGCCTCCCCGAACACTGCCACTGGTAGAATCGGGACCCCTTGCCGACATAGGGCACTTGTTAGGTGCTGTGGGGTCCTTACAAATGCTGGGGCCCAGGCTGATATAGCCCCTAGCTCCTGCTTTATTCCTGCTTGGGTGCTGGGCCCTCAGACCGATACCGATATGGAGCCGACTGTGTGTTATTGATGTCTGATAGGCATATAGGCCCTTCCCGACTCAGTGGGCCCCTGATCAGCGCGCAGGGGCCTCTGGCTGGCATTTGAGTGACCGGCCCCGTGGGCCGGATCTCTGAATACGACCTCCAGCCGGCCTGCCGGGCCCTTAATCGTATGACCCAAGAGGCCCTTCGACCACCGCGGAACCTAGGGGGGAGGGGGGGGGGGTGGTATACGTGCCCCCAGTGCCGCTTCTCTTACTACCTGCGGCGCGGCGTTAAAGCCAATATTTTATCTTTCCCAGAATGGTGACCTTGTATCAGGTCAAACGCAACCACTCAGTTACAGAAAAAAAACACCAAAAACGTCCGAACCGACCAAAATTCGCTGCAGGCAATCCCATCCTCTGAAGATCGAGCCTATGAGACCGATGGGCACAAAACGTTTACCAATCGATGCGCCATGGCTGATAAAACATCCCGAAAATGTTTTTCACGCGTCGTGTTGTGGTACTCACGTACCCGTTCCGCGGTTTGCATAGTGAGGGCGGTCGGAAGTCCGTCCTTTGTGTATGGCGCCGTCCTTTGCAAAGGCGACGTCCGTTGTGCATGACGCGAGACTCGGCTGCACGCGGCACCAAGGTTCAGCTGGTTCGGAGACTTCTCGCTAGGTGGCGGGGTTGGCTTGCGGCCGTGCTGGTTTCGGGAGGCCCAGGCCGACTGCCCAGCGATGAGAAAATACCGATTCAGGTGTTTGAAGTGCTGATTATTTTTTTAATTAGTGAAACTTGATATTTGCAACAATTTTCGTGACGTTTCCATTTGCTAGGCATCTTAAAAAGATGTCGGCTCCCATCCCATTCATGCACTGAGGCTTACGTGAGGTGGTTCCCGGACGGTAAAGTGGAGGTTACGGAGCTGGCGTAGGCACGAGGAGCTGTCGCGTTATAGGGAGGGGGCGCTCGAGCCTTCTTTCCCCCAAACATTAAGGAAAATTGGCACTAAGCTTATGGGAGTGAATGGAAATGGAAACGAACCCAAGTGTATCTGATCCCCCAACCCCAACTTCAACCCTGAAAAACTTCCCTCGTTGCCGTGAGCTTGACGTTTTTGGGTTGCCATGGAGAGGGGCAGAAGAGCCTGAGATTCGGTCCGCACGACATACGATGGAGAGAACTGAACCTCACCGGGCGGACCATACCGCCGCTGGAGCGGAGAATGAGTTTTGCCAGAGCAACAAAACACCACGGTACGAGACCGCAATGGATTGGATGCACGTGGGAAAAAAAGAACCAGAGCTGCTCTTTGGGGAGCTGCAGAAAATGGACAGGACCAGACCTGACCGACCTTTGCCAGACCAGCAGAACAAACTTTGGAAGGCGGTAGGAGTCCGAGCCCTCGAACCGGACCACACCGGATAAGGCCTGGACTGGGCCAGACTGGACTGAGCTCGAATGCACCGCAATGCGTGGCATAGAGGTCCCGAAGGGACTGGCAGGTGTCAGAAATGAACCGCTCGGGCTAAACTCTGGCGACCGCACGAGCGGTGTGGACTGGCCACAGCCTGACCGAATTGGAGTGGACAAAAGCTAAAAAAGGCTACACCGAGCGTACACAAACCGAAGCAAAGTGAAAGACGCCAGGTGGGACCGGACAGATGACTGAGAAGGACCGCAGAAGTCGGAAAACCCGGGACAGATGACTGAGAAGGACCGCAGAAGTCGGAAAACCCGGGACAGATGACTGAGAAGGACCGCAGAAGTCGGAAACCCCGGGACCGGAATGAATCAGAGGCCGCTTTGATGGCACTCAACTGGACCGAATCGGAGTGAGCCTCAACGATCCGCGGACGGCCAGAGGCCTTCAGGAGGGACCAGAGGGTGCTAGAAAGGACCGAAAAGATCAGAGTACAGAAGAGCTCGGGACTGGGCAGCACCTGACGGGGCCAAACCGGAAAGGACTTACCAGAGCGCGTCGGGGGCCGGGCCTGAGCGGAGATCTTAACCCAAGCAGGGCAGAGTGGGATTAATTATGAATGAACGCGGGGCTTCAAGAACATCGAATACAATCAAAATGGTACCAAGGGGATCTGGCCAGCCCCGAAGCAATCTGAATTGTCCCAAAGTGACCTGATTACAGGGACTGGCGTGACATCAAGCACGCCAATGTGCCGCTGCGCTCCTACCGAGCTGCAAGGTTCATCAAAAAGATTGTCAGACATGATATAACGATAGGAAATTGTTCATCGCCGGCGTTAATCTATAAAATGGTAGGACAGCAAATCGTTAGTGCACTTGCCGTGCAAAGGTGTACATTTGTTCAAAAACGTTGGATACTTAAGTTCACGTGACGTAGTAAAAGTGACATGCGTGTAATACGTATTGTTTAAGTGATGTTATCGCTTAAAATGCAAGCAAATAAGCGGAGCGCTTGCCCACATTTGTTTATCGTTACTGTTTCATAAGGTCGTTTAAGACGGCAGTGTGGTATGTCTCATTTCACTAACATTAGAGCTCTGAAGCTGGCCTCTCGATTCGCTTTTAACAGGGGTTTTCTAGTCAGGAATGGGGCACACACACACACACACACACAAACACACACACACACACACACACACACACACACACACACACACACACACACACACACACACACACACACACACACATATATAGTATATATATATATATATATATATATATATATATATATATATATATATATATAATGGGTACATAGTGCGGGCTGTGATACAATCGCCATGGCCCATAAATATTTGCATACGTTAACGGCAATCCCTTTCACGTGTAGCCTGTGACGTCAGCAACCGGTGGTTTCACGCCACGTGACCGGTCGCTGTGCGGTCGACCAGAAAGCAGGCGCTAGCATAAGTGTGGGAACGTTTCAAAAAGTTGAGGTGGGGGGCAGGCTCAGAGTATATTTCAGGAACTTTCACTGAGAAGCAGACCCGGTGACTGGGGTGGGGTATGCACATAACGCATTTTGGAACTAATAAAATGTCATGGCTGCTACCTAGATATGCATCTGCCGCTCTTTTACACTAGTGCACAGTCTTGACCATTCGACTCATCTATGCCATTTGGCACATAAGACCATCCAGCTTTTTGAGATTATTCGTAAATTTCAACATTGTTTTCCCCAAGAAGCGAAATTCCGCGAGCGTGCAGGCGTTTGGGTCTTTGGGGAGACATCTGCCCTCTCAGGGTGACGCCAAAATATGATTTGGACACAGGCTGGCTAGAATTTTGAATGCCAATTGGTGGCCCATAGTGCGCCAGAGTTTTTATGCTCCTAGATTTTGCCGGCTGCTTTTCAGAGATAAGATTTGTCGCGACATTGTTGGCGAGAGACAAATTCGAAAGCTTAAAATATGAACTGCCAAAAACAATGTGATAAAGCCATAAAGCTGAATTTTCTCCCGTAAAAACCAGGTCACAGAATGATCCTTCTTTCGATCTTCCCTGTCGGAGCCCCACTTCCGTCCGCCGTCGGCGGCCACTGCCCTGGCCCGGCTGTTCCCCGCATGGCTGACTGCGATCTGCTTATATGACTGCTTTACTGCATGTTTATAAATCAGCACTCCTTATTGGTGTGAAGCATGCACTGGATACCTACAACAGCACAATTTACGAATTATCTTCCTTTATGTCACACCACAGCAGAAAATGAGCTCTCGAGGAGCTGCCTGCCTCAGGCATGAATTGATCCACCAGACATTCATTTGTCCCTCATTCAACGTAGCCGACGACATCTGCTTTTATAGGTAGGCAGGGGCGTAGCGGAGCATTCCCAAGGGAAGGAGCACCGGATTAACCAAAAACCTCCCTCCTGGTAGTGCTTCTCCGCCTAAAAAAATCACTGGATATAGCTCACGCTCAACAAGGGACACAGTTGTCTTCCTTTTATTGTTATTTTACTTTGTAACCGGAACAGAGACAGAAACCAGAAGCTACCGCGAGATCCATTCTGTTTGTGTTTTTAAGTCGATAGGCTGCAGAAATGGGGCGTTGAAGGTGCTTCATTACGCGATGTTTCATAGGATTTTTTCTAAACCGTAGAACTCAGAAGGTTTGCCAGATATTTTTGTGTTCTTGAGGGATATTGGGGACCCTCTGGACGTAAACTGTGGATAGAAATGGGGTCCAGAATATATATTGACATGGCTAACCCATGTTCTGCTTAAAATGCTTAACATTCAGTCGGGACTGAGAAACATTATGTAACATAACTTTGAACATGCAGGCTCGCGAATTTTAGCAACAGCGCAACGCTCGGCGTCACAGTCTCCTTAGGCCGCGCGGTGTTGGCCTCGTGGCAGATACTAAACGATGGTCAATGGGCAGACGATAAAGATGATGTATCTTGAGTTAGATGGCTGGTGAACTAGTTAAACCGACACACACGTTTAAGGTCGTACGAAAGGAAGTTAAACGTCACTTAAATCTGAAAAGTTGGGGGAGAGCCAGTTAACACTGCTGCTGCTTCCTCCCCCCCCCCCCACCCCACCTTCAAAAGTGGTGGCACGGTCCCCTGCACCTCGCCCCCCCCCCCCCTGTTGCTACACACCAATGGGCACTAGACAGCCTTCGCTCAACACGTAAAATGTAAGTACGAAACAGGACGGCACCAATTTAGCCTCATTGCTAACCGGGGACGAAGCCCAACGCTCAGAATAAGTGGATGTCTGCGGTCCCACACATGCCAGTTCCGAAGCATGGATAATGATACTGGTTACATTGCTGCAATCAGAGCAGAAAGTTTGTGCTCAGTTGGAGATCGATTGCAAACGCATGATCCTGTTTCAGCCGCTGTCTGCGCACGCGCAGTCGCCCAGGATCACAGCGGCTGGCTGCAGCCAGCGTTCCAGCACCGTGAGAATGGTGGCATTTAGGCCCACCCACCCGTTATTTGTAAATGGAAGAGGAATTTCGCCTGTTCTGTGCTCGTGTTGTATACATTAAATGCTGATAAGCTACACGATCTTTATTGACAGGCAAAAGGACAACACCGAGTCATGACAAAAGTTCGGTGCTTGTGATGCTTCGCCTGCGGAATTTAAGCACTCAACCGCTGGTCCGTTGTGTCAGCGGCCCAATTGTGAAGGCGGGTCGCAGACTCATCTGTGAGATGCAGCCTTGTTGGTTATTCCGGCCGCCGGCTTTCGTCGACACTAGTAAGGCAGGGGATCGCGCGTGGTAAACCCCTGGCGCGCCCGTGATGAGCCCCTTGCGCGTGCGTGATGAACCATTTGTGTGCGTGCGTGATGAATCCCTTGCGCGTG
>NW_023596545.1:7078601-7088969 GCF_011947565.3 Pollicipes pollicipes
CGATCACTCCAAAATATTGCAACCATGGCAAGATTCCTTTGGTGTACGGAGACTTTCCTGTGGCTTCGTGCGAAGGATTTCACCCAGGGCCATACAAACATAACGGCCCCTGGGGGCACTTGCCTACACCTCCTTACCAAATGTATGGCATATACCAATATTAAGTAGGTACGTGATTAAACACCGTCAGCTAAAAAAGCATCACGTTGATGCGTAGAAATAGGAAAGGTGAGAATATGTAATGCTGCTTTAAGACACGCAAAATAAGACGCGCACCTTGGGCATGCCAAATTTGCCTCTATAATGAACTTCGTCGAATTGTGTCTACCCAGTGTTAAAGAGATATCCCACATGTGCGTGGATTTTTTAGCTGAAGTAGCCATCTTGAAGATCATTTTGTGCAGTTTACAGCCCCGCCCTTCTTAAGAGCCAAGCGCTTCTAGTTTCTATGCTGCACGCCCACGAAAACACGCAGACTATCTCGGGGAGACATTTCAAGGTCAGCCAGGAATCTATGACGTCATAACAACGTAATCCAAACTCTGTCATTCCATTGGTCACGCGGCGATCAAGGCAAATAAAAACCGATGGTTGAGTCGCTCATAACTGACGTTTGTGAGCAAGATTTTGAGATGCAACGACCGTTAATCAATCAACGTTGTGCAGGGTAAAATGGCGTTATCAAAGAATGACGCATTGAAGAGCGTATTTGATAAACAGAGAAAATCTGTTGTCTAGGGTAGTCTAATTCCATTAAAAATATATCGATAATTGTAAATGGGCTTAATTCATATCTGTTGCTTGCTTTAACATCTTCGAATATGGAGCATCCACTTTAAATCCAGCTTACGCCCGTGATCTGACAAAACGCAACTGTGCAAGTGATGTGACCGTGCATGGCTGCCCCAGCGTCATGCATGCACGCTACATCATGATTCCGCCACGTGCGGCACCACTGCCGACCGCTGCGCAGACGCCGCGCCGGCTCACCAAATCGCCTCGGCGGGCAGGGCCAGCTGGAGGATCCGACGTGGCCCACCGTCGACGCCGGCTGTCGTCACGCGTTCGCCCTCGCGTGGACCAACGTCGAGGAGCAGCAGGACTGGAAGATGCCGCCGTGCATACCCAACGGGAGAAACACCAAGGCGGGCCGCCTGGACCCCGATGGTCGGGTCACTAGCCCTTGTGATGCATGGAATTGAAACGATCATCCTGTAAGTGGCGCGGGTTGGCGAGCTGTCGTTACTTGTACGTTACAAGCCGCATGGTCGGCACAGCATCGACTACACTTGGACACAGGGCCCCTGCCTGAGCCCCCCCCCCCCCCCCCCTCCTCCCTTGGCTGCGCCAGTGCTGAACGCCGATCCCCTGTAGGGCACACCAAAGCCGGACGTCCTCTGCCGACAGTCCAAGTGCACCCGTCCCTCACCCCGTCATATTTTTGCCCTGGCATAATAAACACTGGACGGCTCGCGCAAACGCTCTGTTTGTCTGGTGGTGATCTGTTTTCGGACGTTAATAGTGTTTTCTCGGAATTGACGGAAGGATGGCCTCGGCGGCGCGCTTTTTAAGGCCTGCACCTGCGCCTGCGTTCGCTCCATGCGCAATGGCCGCGACGCATTGCCTTCAGAAGCGTGGCTGTTTGTCTCACCAGTACCAGTACCCCCCCTCCCCCGTTTACAGCGGCTCTGGCGGCACCCCTGACCGCAGGCTAGATACGGCCAGCCGGTCAGCCGGGCGGACCGCGTGCGTTCACGGTCAAGTAGGTCAATTAGGTCACTTACAAGTCTCGGGGGCTTCGGGTGCTGTACTCTCCTTCTCCAGCAGCGGTAGACCCAGATGGCGCACAGCAGCAGACCCGAGTGGCGCACTCTTCTCCAGCAGCGGCGTACAGAATGCCAGTGTCTCCTCCTCCAGCAAACGGGTGATCGAAGTGGGCAGGCAGTGACGGGACCCGGGTAACACACAACGGAAGACCCTGGCAAAACCGCGCTTTAGTTCTCCAGGTCAGATATCGGAAGGACCTGGGCGCTGCACTCTCCTCTAGCAACGGCAGACCCGGTGTCCAAGGTGCCCAGGTGTCCAGATCCAGGCGTCCACGCTGTCCAGAGTGGTCCAGGACCCTGGTGTCCAAGGTGCCCAGGTGTCCAGACCCAGGCGTCCAAGTTGTCCAGGTGTCCAGACCCTGGTGTCCAAGGTGTCCAGGCGCCAATGGTGTCCAGGTGTCTAGATCCAGGTGTCCAAGGCGTCCAGGTGTCCAAGGTGCAGCCACTTGCATATGGCCCGTGATCGCCCGGAAAAAATGGAGTGTGATACAGGCCTATGTTATCGCCCGCGAGGCCACGCGAGGGTCCTAGGCAGGGGCATTACCACCATATCTCCTGCCCCCCCCCCCCATCCGACCCACCAATCAATCTATCGCAGCCGCGGCTGGGAAGTTTCTTAAGCAGCACAACCCGGTCAGGACCCTGCAAGGGGCCAGTCCCTCCTCTGACACGCGTTCGGGCATGAGTTAATTTGACCCCGAAGGTTTTCCCGGAATAGCTTACGAACAGCGCAGCGTAGCAGCGCCAAATTTCTCAAAACTAAATGAAATTCAAAAGCGGATCGTTTGGTATCAGAAATTTAGACATAATTTGCAATGTCGCTGATCTGAGCCAGGTCAAAGCCTCCTGTACTCGTTCATGTGCAAAACTCAAAGCAGTCTTGTGTGATTTTGGTTAACATGACCTTCAAAAGGTCAAACAAAGTAAGTAACCTTAAATGAACCTTTTGCTTGGAACAGGTGTCTAGGCTCTGAGGGCACTTTTGGCATTAACCTGGTGTTAAAACTTGCTCGACTTTATTTAAACCGTAGTTAATGATCTAGGAACTCAAACTTTGATCCAGTGACTTAGCGTATAGGCCGACACACCCTGTAAATTTGGTGTCTCTAGCTCTGTCAGTTTCTGAGATTTCGGGGTGAAATTGACACCCCATCGAGCGAAGAGCATCCAACCTTCTACCGGGGCGCGCGTCAAAGCCGTATGCTTGTGGTTCTGTCTAGGCAACACCCAATATGTACCCCGCTGGGTGTTAAGTCTGAGAGAGCGCCAGCAGGCTGCTAAGGCGTGTTCAAATTCTCGAGCACCAATGGCCAGCGGCCGATGCTCAGTTGTGTTCGTTCGGTTGGTGATGTGAGCCGCACGGTCGTTGTTGCGCGAAGACATGTTATTGTGTGAACTGGGGAGTGAAGTCAAAGTGAGATGAACCATACAGACATCCAGGCAGGCTGACTGCGTGCTTGTAAGGACACCTGTTGTGGAGATCAGTTTCACCAACTCGCTCTGAACTTCTGGACGATATATAGGGCTTCGTTTATAAGTAAAGAACAAGATATAGCTTCATATACCATATTGACTTGGATCGCTGCCTGTATGCATAACAGATGGCGTATTCCACCACAGCTGTTGTGGGTCCGACAGGTGGCATAGCAGTTCAGTTCTCGGATTCCGATAAATTCGTTCCTTACGGTTATCTAGTGGCGTGAACTCTTTTATGACGTCTTAGATTTCGAAATTTCCATTTTTCCCGTTTCCAATCATCACCGCATACCGATAGCGGTTGTCAACTCTTTGCGAACTAGTTCGGAGTGCAAAAGTTTCTGCCATTTTCGAAGCGCATGGTCAGCAGAGCGTTGTTCGCCTTTGCGGAGAAAATTGCTTCTCCCAGCGGCATCGAGCTTTCTGGAACAGTTCGGTAACCATCGTTGCTCCATTCCAATTAAAGGCTTGTTGGAGCGCGCCGTTCAAGAGCACATAATTTTTTTCGCAAAAGTTCACAATACTAACTGGCTACCAATGTTGGCTTGTTGAACCTGAACATTTGTTACCAACACTGCGTGTGATTAGTTTAAAAAAAACACCTTGTGAAGGTGTTATGCGTGTCGTTCTCTATTCCAAACGACGTTTCTTAGTGATATGATTTTCAGACCTCATCAGGCCTGATTTTTTAACCCGTTATTGGAAACACCTTAATCCTTGTAAAAATCATACTAAGCCTACTTGAAATATAAGTTCACTAAACAGATCCCACGTAGGCTTGGGCGTCAGAACCCCAGCGACCCGCAACGCGTCGCCACTCCGAGCTCCATGATTTCTGCGCAGAGTAGCAAGTGATTTATAGAGATGTGTTGACAATTTGAACAAATTGTGTCGTCATTGTTCATCATGCACCTTTTCGTACGAATTATGACGCATAGTATGTTGCAATGTTAAGCAATGCTATTCGAACCTGCAGCAATATAGGTACACAATTCCAGCGAAAAAATGTCTGTCTCGATCGCTGTTGGTAAGGGCACCGCCCTCTTGATTCACTATCCCGTGGCCGGTGGCAGGTCTGAGGTTGTGGAATTTCACGATCGGATGTTGTGTTAGCTCTCGAGCCTCAGGCAGCGAACACTGTTTAGCGCGGTGACTATTGTTCAACGGGTTACCAATCTTTTACGTCAATCCAACCAGATGGTTCGAATCAATCTTTTGAAATAGATTTAGCTGTAAGCCTACTATTTTCCGTTAAAAATTGTAAAAGAGATGTGCGTGGAGCTCGCTTTGAAGAGAAAATGCACAAACAGGAGCACTGTGCAGTATACATGTCTTACCCATCTGTGCTCGTAAAAATTTTCCAAATATGTAGCCAACACATTCCGTCACCTATTCTATATGAATACCCACCGGTTTACCGAATTCGTGAAATTCTCTCTGGTAAAGTCACTCATATTCAGACCTGCCTACCTTGAAAAGGAGCTTGTTAACAGATTCCCCCTTTTAAAATTAACACAAAATAAATCCTCTAATAATAAATAAATAACTCACCCCTACCAGGTCAAGAGTCACCTACGACGCTCCCGGATGGACGGTTAGATGCAACGTGCTCTGGTGGAGGACGCAATTCTCTTTGCCCCCTTCTGACCACTAAAAACCGAGAGAGAGAGAGAGAGAGAGAGGAGAGAGAGAGAGAGAGAGAGGAGAGAGAGAGATAGAGAGAGAGAGAGAGAGAGAGAGAGAGCGAGAGAGAGAGAGGAGGAGAGAGAGAGGAGAGGGAGAGAGAGAGGGGAGAGAGAGAAGGGAGAGAGAGAGGAGAGAGAGGAGAGAGAGGAGAGAGGAAGAGAGGGGAGAGAGATGATGGGAGAGAGAGAGTGGGTAAAAAGACGCCAAGTTCACAGGGATGAGGTGGGGACTGATAGGTGGGCTGATAGGTGGGCTGATAGGTGGGCTGATAGGTGGGCTGATAGGTGGGCTGATATGTGAACTGACCGTTGTCAAATGTTGATGGAAGAAAGAAATCGCACATCAGCAACTAACAGTCTTTTTCGACCATGACGCCAAAGGGGAAGGTAAGACGAAGGTAAGGCGCCGGGACGCTTTGATTTAATCGGACTTTGCGGCTGAAATACAGCGTATTTTACCTTTAAATGTCGTGATATTGGGCGTGTAGCACTTCTGCTCACGAAAGGGGACAGAGCAGTGTCAGGTTATAACATATGGCGCTTTCTCTCGGACTTACAGAGTATTTTTGCGTAGGTTTGCGTGCCTTGAATTGTACACAGCGTGGTGGGTTACAGCGCCATCTATGCTCGTTTGATGCAGACAGGCCTTTAGGATAATGCCTTCTGCTTTGGCGGGACTACCCCTCCATCGGCGGTGTTACCCCAGGCGGTGTTATCCATGGAGCTTAAACGATGATAGTTGTTGTATGGGTGTAAAATATGTGACAATTAGTAGAAACAAGGGGTAAATCAAACCCCAAAATACTCATTACTTATGTTGTAGCTGTTACTTATGCACGTCCTTTCCTTTTCAGAATTCGCCGCTGCCCCTTGGCGGCAGTTTCCGAAACACGGAAGGTTAATGGGCCCAGTTTAGATCGGCGACCTCTGACTTTTGTGAAGTCAGTGTAAGATTCTGCTAACGCCCAAGTGAGCAAGAAATTTGAAAAGAGGGTCAAAAATTACCCTTTATGCTGACTAATACAGTAAAAACGGTTTGCTTTCATATCTGTCTCAATGTTAATTTTTTTTAAAATTCGTTGGGTTTGGAATGAAATGTAAATGGAACGGAGTTCGTCGTAATCCTGAATTTAATTGTTCAATTGCTTCGGAGAACATGGTAAAGATGCATGGTTCTGCCTGTTCTGGGCTAATATGTACGCACATCATATGTGTATGCTTATTATAATACGTCAAATACTATTACATTGCCTTCAGACATTCCAGGTATGGCGCGCCTACGCCGCGCCGTTCGGAAGTCGGAAAAAAATTCGAGGGGATCAAATGACTCGAGCGCGTGTTAAGGAATCACCGCCGAAATAATCCACAATGGGCCAATGAAAGGGTTTGCGACATTCAAACTCCCGACCCTGCAGGCCAAGGCCATTAAATGTTAGTTACAGGGATTCTGCGCCGGTCGAGATCCCTCTGGATAATGGGGTCTCCTATGCCGGTCAGAGACTACCAAGGCCATACAATCGGCCCGTGTCGGACTGAGAGCCGCTCTTCATTGAAAAATGGAAGCCGTTCTCTACTTTGGGGTGAGCCCAGTACGGGCCCGTATTTTCTGAGTCAGCAAACGTTATATATATATATATATATATATATATATATATATATATATATATATATATATCCTTGGCCTCTGTAAGAAGTCCAATATATAATAATAATTCTTATATAATAATACATATAATAATAATCCTTAAATAATCCTTGGACTCTGTAAGAAGACATCTTCAGGGCCAGTCATTTTTAACTAGACGCGTGGGGGCTGAGACTGTCTGCTCCACACCAACCTCGTCTCTTAGAATGGATTTGAGCCCACTGATGTGAAGGCTCCTGACCTCCTGAAAGGACCTCCTGATCCAGAACAGGGGCATACCGATTTTTAAACAAAGGGTGCCTCCTATTCCGGTGCAGGAGCCCTCCGACTTCCGATGTACATATATATATATATATATATATATATATATATATATATATATATATATATATATATATATATATATATAGTGGTGTGTGTGTGTGTGTGGTGTGTGTGTGTGTGTGTGTGTGTGTGTGGTGTGTGTGGTGTGTGTGTGTGTGTGTGTGTGTGTGTGTGTGTTTGCATGACTACCTTAAGAACATCCAGTGCGCGGAGAGAATAAAAAATTCCTCCCGTTACTTGGATGCGTGAAAAATCTGAAAAGGCTTGTTTGAAGTTTGAATTGTCTAGACTAGATTTAGAAGTTTGTTCCTATTGGCATGCTTATTGATTATCTATGCATGCCTATACAGATGCATATATGCATCAATGTATGCATGTATGTATGTGTGTATGCATGCGTGTGTATGGATGGATGCATGCATGCATGCATACATGTATCTATGTATTTATATATCTATGTATCCATGTATCTGTTCACATGTCTATTTATCCTCCATGTATCTATAGAATACGACACCGGGTCTGCCGTTGTCTCCCACCTCAGTCTACCGCTGTTGGAGAAGCATCATCAAAGGCATAATCGAATGACCCCCCATCCCATGTCCAATTCCCCCTCCCCCAACGCTGGGGCTGGCCCCCCAACTTTTGGCGCCGTAGCAAAGTAGGTCATGAATAATGAGGGGCCAACATCATACCATTGGAAAAGAGGTTTGTAGCCAATTTTTTACAGGTAAAGGATTAATGGAAATGAAAATTGCAATGTCGTTTCAGTTGTTAATTTCCTACTTTTTCGACATGATGCATAACTTCAGTTACACGATTAATGCGTCTTGCTGACTTTGGTCTACTTTTGTGCTGCTGTCTGTTTTTTTTTTTTGCATTAATCGGCGATGTTTCATATCCTATAGAATGCAGAAAGCTGCATGATTTTGTTTCGAAATCATAAGATAGAAACCAGCTGATCGAAATTAGAACCCCAACAACGCGATCTGGTTATTAGTCATTTAAATTTGAAAGAACCGTTGAAGTGTGTTGACCTCCACTTGGACGTGAATACTCGATGAAACAGTTACGAGAACGTGACGATCGAAACCAGCCAACTAAACCGACAGCGGCAGTTGCCCGGCATGTCTCATGCGAGTGTTGAGTTGCTGCCGGCACTCCGTCTCGCGACCATTAGCTGGGGGTTTCCGTGGCAGCCTTTCATAGTCCCGCACATCAACTTGTGCCCCTTATTGCCGGGGCTTTACACGTTCAAGAACGTCTGAAGCCACATTAACGTCGACTGTCTGTCGATTACCGGAGCCTGGCTCCGGCGGTAGACGTCAAGCAAGCTGATAATGAGGCCCAACGTCAACGTCCTCTGCCACGATCGAGCGAGGACACGCATTAGAGCTGGGACGTAGTTTCCTATTCGGTTGGGGAGGGGGGGGGGCAATAACTCCAACTTAATAACGTTGAGAGAAAAGTGGGTTAAATTTGGGGCGAAACATGTTGTTTAGTATATTCATTGTCAGGCTGTCCGCTCTCAGCCCCCCCCCCCCCTTTACACCCCCGTGGTGGAGGCGAACTTGTCGCCAGATTACTCCAGCGTCTAATCTGGGACGCGGGCCCATTTCCCAGGCAGGCAGGGCCTGCGGTATACATCGGTCGGACCCCTGAGTCAATGAGGGAACCCCTGTGCCGGTCTGGGAATTTCAGTGCCTGAGAAGGGTCTTGTTTTGGCAAGGGGTCCAAATCGGTCAGTAGGAGTGTTCATGGGGCCATGCAGGTCCCGTATATCACATTAAGGACCCTAGCCCGCAGGGCCCGGCCCTCAAATATCAGTCGGCAATCGGCTTCGTGTCGGTCTGCGCCCTGGGGGCCACTTCCCAAGCAAGGACAGGGTCGGGACCCGCGACAGGCATTGGCCGGGACCCCTGAAGCATCGTGTGCCCCTGCGTCGGTCAGGCCCTCATGATGCCTAACGGAGGGCTCTAGATCGGCAAGGGACCTTGAATCGGCCAGGGTAACATTTGCTGAACAGGGAAAGGGGCGGGATCCCCAATACCAGAGGGCCTCTCGGGTTGGCCGAGGCCCTCTGACAACGAAAGTGGATATGATAGTTTACGACGAGAGGACAAAAGAAGGCAATGTGACAGTCAGGCCCGGTGACAGTGACTGTGACAGTCAGGCCCGGTGACAGTCAGAGGCTCCAATTCAAAACGGGGATCTCTCTATCCCATTTCAGCCAGGGCCCGTTTTGCTGAACTGGAGTCTCCGTGTCAGTTATTGGACACACCCGGCGGTAAGGGATCTTTGTGCGTCAATGAGCGCTCCTGCTGTCTATCCGGGGCTGAATGCTCGATTCAAGGGACCCCAGCGTCAGGCTGGCGACCAATGCATGACTGATTCCTCTCATAGGCGCAGGGAAGGGGAGGGGCAAGCTCAGGGCGCACTTCAGAAACTTTTTTTCTGGAAAGCAAGCCCGATGATCGGGGGGAGGGCTAGAGATGGAGGCTGTTAACGGTCTTCATTAAGGTTTCATGGCTGCTATGCTATATATGCAACTAGAGCTGTTTCTCACTGCTGCACAGTATTTCCTCATTTATGTCACTCGGCAAATAAGGCTATCCAGCCTCCCAAGATTATTCGTCCATTTCAACAGTCTTTCCTGGGGACACGAAATTCCACGAGCGGGTAAGCATTTCGCGCCATTGAAGAGGCTTCACAGGGTAAATGCCCAAATATAGCCCGGACATAGGCTGGTGAGAATCTTGAATGTGAATCGATGGCTCACAGTGCGGTAGATTTTTTCACGCGCCTTTATTTCGCTGGCTGTTTTTCAAGAGATCGAAGTCTGTAGCATTGTAGCATCTGTAGCATTGTCAAGGCTTGTAGCATTTTGGGCGGAAACAATCTCGAAGCTTCAAACTGCCAAAAATAATGTGGCAAAGTCCGTACAACCGGAGATTCTCCTTTAACATCTAAGTCGCAGACAGAAGGTCCCTCTGTCATATATTATTTTTCTGAGCCTCGCTCCTGTCCGCCGCGGTGGCCACTTCCTGACTCGGATGTCTCCCGCATGGACTGGATTGGACTGACGAGAGATGACAGAGAGAGAGCAGAGAGAGAGCAGAGAGAGCGAGAGAGAGAGAGAGAGAGAGAGAGAGAGAGAGAGGGAGAGAGAGAGAGAGAGAGAGAGAGAGAGAGAGAGAGAGAGGAGAGAGAGAGAGAGAGAGGAGAGGAGAGAGAGAGAGAGAGAGAGAGAGAGAGAGAGAGAGAGAGAGAGAGAGAGAGAGAGAGAGAGAGAGAGAGAGAAGGGAGAGAGAGAGAGATGAGAGAGAGAGAGAGAGAGAGAGAGAGACGAGGAGAGCCACGAGGAGAGAGAGAGAGAGAGAGATAGAGAAGAGACGAGAGAGAGAGAGAGAGG
>NW_023596545.1:7089969-7096078 GCF_011947565.3 Pollicipes pollicipes
GACACGGTGCCCCGCACAGCGCGCAACTTCGCCCAGCTGGCCAGCACCGGCGCCGAACTGGGCGGCCAGAGAGGCGGCTACGAGGGCAGCCCCTTCCACCGCGTCATCAAGAACTTCATGCTCCAGGGTGGGCGTTGCGTCGGTCAGGCGGACTGAGGGCCCCCCCCCCCCGACCCGGGCCCGATTGGGGTCTCTGGGTTGGGTCGGCGACCAGTGGAGGACCATGAGATGTGACCTCCGACGTGGTTTGGGGTCCACGTTTTTGCCCCAGGGCGTTGCCCTGCCACGACTTGACCCCAGCGTTGGTCTCCGGCCGGTGTTGGCGGCCAGCTTTGGGCAGGAACTGGCCGTGCCCTCAGCGTAGTTCATTGGCCGACGTGTCGGGTTGGGGCCGGTCTACGGCTGGTGGTTTGGCGGGCGCGACTGGCGTAACGGTATCTGCGCGACCCTCTGTGCGGCCCGTCCGCCGAACCGCTGCCGCTCCCGCCGCTCTCCATTCACCCCTCCCCCTCGGCTTGCTCAGGCGGAGACTTCACCAACCGGGACGGCACGGGCGGCTTCAGCATTTACGGCCGCTCCTTCGAAGACGAGAACTTCAAGCTGCATCACACGGGCCCTGGCATACTGAGCATGGCCAACTCTGGGCCCGACACCAACGGCAGCCAGTTCTTCATCACCACTGTCCCCACCAGCTGGCTGGACGGCAAGCACGTGGTGTTCGGAAAGGTAAGGCCGCTGGCCGCGGCGAGCTGTCCCTCTCGGGCAGGCCGCAGCAGCGCGACTCTCGCCAGCGGTCGCGGTTGGATGTCGGGGTCGATGGCCGTGAGGCTATTGCCTGTTGCGAAGGGAGACGAGTTTCCCGAGCTGTTCTGTCTATGCTTGCCAGTGCTGTATGGGCCTGGTGGTATTCGCTCTGGTTCACTTCTGAGGGCGACTTCCTGACAAGACGCGTTTTTCCTCGCCAGGTCACCCGGGGCATGGATGTGGTGCGCAAGATCGAGTCTCTCCGTACCAACAGCCGGGACCGGCCCGTCCAGGACGTGCTCATTGCCAAGTCGGGCCTCGTCGACTCGGCGCCGTTCGAGCTGGACCTCAGCGCCGCCTCCAAGTAATGAGCGGCGCGAGTGCGTCTGGCCGCTCGGCGGGTGGTCCCTGGCGGGGCCGGCGCTTCGCTGGGCGACCGGCCGCCGCCCGCGCCTCCGCCTTGGCTCGCAGGGCACGAGATGCTTATCGCTGCCGGGTCGTTCGGAATCTCCCGCTCTCAGCTCTTGGTTATTGACGACGGCATTCCGTGACGGGGAACTGACATCATTCAAAACAAAAAACGTGTAAATACATGATTTACCACTGGGCTTGTGTCGAAGTGATGTCGTCGTAGATCTTTGGCTGCGGTGCATATTAACGCATGCATGTGGTCTCCTCCCTTTGCATGCTGCAACGTTCCTGGCGCTGCTGCGAGCTTGACTGAGAGGTCCCATGCCGCTGCGATGTTGACGTGCCACCTACATGGCGCACTCATGCGTTGCGCTATCGGACGGCGGCATTTGTGATAGCAGACTTGACTAATCCCCCATACCAGAGGGTTGTCTACCCAGACGTGGTCTCCGTAAAGAGGTAATACGCAATCTATGTGTCGTCCATGTAAACGGCGAGACTTCACCGCGTTCAGTACCGGAATACTTGCCTTGTGCGGAATCAGCTGAAACACGAGCGGCGTAGATCGTTAGTAGCGCTTGGGTGGCGTAGGCATGGAGCATGCTGATGTTATAACGGCGTCGCGACATGGGCCGTTGTGGTGGGCGCTAGGCCGTGTTGTTACTCGATTGCGCTGAACTTGGGCCCTCGTGCAACGCGACCCCAAGCTCAGAGACATCTTTCGAAATCTAAAAACTTGCTGAGCATGAATACTCGCATTTGTGAGTCGCCTGGTGAACTGGCGGCGGAGGCAACAGTCGGCTGTGGGAGCGTGTACTGAATACTCTATGGCCCTCCCCCAGTTGTAGCATGAACACTGCCAACAACGCGTCTGTGATACATCCTGCCTGGAACGTGGGACCACTGTTGCTTTTCTGGAATCCCTCTAAGCGCCGTACTACCGCCAAATGTCAAATACATGGCTCTGGCAGGCTATATGTGTAGACCATGGTCTCACGCTTGAAAGAACTCGCCGAGAGGACCAACATATATTTCGGCGGTGTTCCATACGCCAGAGGCGGATGGCCCGCGCCAGCGCTCATTCTGGTGCGGTGAGGAGCCAGCTGACGCTCGCTGGCTTGTGGGCCGACTTGTGCTCGGTGCCGCTGTGATGCTGCATTGGTTCTCGCCTTTACGCAGAGGCCTTCGACTGGAGGGAATGACAACAGGACTGGCGATGAGGGCCAGCTGTGGATGTTTTTGAGCATTTGTCGCCTGTGCGGAGCATGGGAGAGAATGTGACGCCTTTAGCTACCTACCTGAGCCGATCGTAGTTCGCTCCGCGCGCTGTTTGTAGGCCTCATGTAAGATGTTCGCACCACATATCGGTCTTCTTGAGTGACAGTGAGTGACTCACTTGGGTGAGTGAGTCTTCTTACGCTGATATCCGCTCTCGCGAGATTGCTTAGTGAGCGTGCGACGCTTTCAAATCTGGGTTTAGTACAAGTATGAAGAAACAGTTTTCTATCCTGGTAGCATCTCAACACCGGAGAAGAGGCAGCAATGCTGTTTCAATTCTGTTAATGCGCTGCGCGCGTCAAGGTGGTCTTGGTCGGCTTTTTCCGAACCACTACCTCGACCTACTTTATTACGGGTCACCCATCGTCGCCGCCTCTCGCTGCATAATCAACATGCTGCTGATCTCGCGGGTAATGGACGTCTCCCGATTATTGTCTGGGGCCCCGGTTCCCAGACCGTTCTGCCAGTCAGAAACGCTGGCCAGGCGTCCGCCCGCGTCCGTGCCGTCCCAGCACGCGCCCCGGTCCCCAAACCGTTCTGCCAGTCAGAAACGCTGGCCAGGCGTCCGCCCGCGTCCGTGCCCACCCAGCACCCGCCTGATGCCGGGAAGTGAGCCGGCGCGCCGCAGGGCCGGCCGGCCGTGCCTGGTTCGGTCAGCTGACCCTGGACCGGTCGCGGCCGGCTGCCCCGACCGGTTGCCCTCCGTTGCGGTCTCGGGGAGGGCAGTGAACCGGGCGCCAGACGGGCTCACCTCGGCGCGTGGGATGGGCTCGAGGTCACTGTACCTTCCGCTGCACGAAAGGAGGCTCCGCCCCTGAAGGTGAGGCATGGTTTCTGGACACGCTCTTGATTACTCCGGAAACCATCCAATAGCGCTGCTTTTTGTTTTGGGAGATTTTGGGAGTTAACGGAAGCAGGCTTCTGCACCCCTCACTCGACCTGCGGCGCTATTTGATCGTAAGGCAACGCCTAAGACACAGTGCGCTGAAAGTTATCGAAAGGGCACATTAAAGGCACGCTTCGCCGAGAGAAATTCGTCATGAACAGCGCCTTGCCGCGTTGGCAGCTGGATGTGGGTAGCGGATTGGCGGATGTGCTTGGTTTGACCCACGTTTCATGAAAGTAAGATAGTTTAACTCCCACGGGTGTGACGGTGCCGTTAACTTGTGTAGTATGGACGATAGGGAGCCGCGCGGCAGACTGTGCCCAACGGCGTGATGACTCGACGCTAGCCGCGTGTGGTGTCCAGCCTGTCAGGCGTAAGTTTCAATACCGCTTAGGCATGCCGCTTTCATAGCATGCCACGCAAAAACTGACACCTCCAGGGGCGCAAACTAACACCTCCAGTGACTTGGGTCGACTCCTGACGAGGTGACGTCCGAGTCAAGACGTCATCGAGCCTTGTTCGGCGGCCGTCTGGTTCGCATTTCGTAGTGACCGGCAGAAACCTGACCGTGGAGTATTCGTAAGCCTCGTTCGGAGGCGAGGACCAGGTACGACACCGCCCGTTTGTGAGAACGCTCTCGGATTTCGAGATTATGTCAACTTATGTAAATAAACACGCGATCGTGGTGCATGCATGGTCACAAGGACGTTGCGCTCCCTTCGGCCCCCTGTGTTGCGTTAGCTGCTTTCACGAGCAGCCAACATACCCAACTGCCTACTCTGGACGAATCACTGTTGGCCTCGTTGATATCGCTGCATAGTGTTGTCTGGCTGACGGCACATTAGCCAACTGGCGTTCTTTGATATTCAGGTTGAATTTGGAATTTGAAGGAGTACCTTTTTCCCACCCCACCTCTTTCCCCTCCCCTCCCCCAACTTCGGCAGAGAAATGTGTGAGATATGTGGATAATTTTGTATTCGTGTGGAGGTGATGTAGTTTCAGCCAGATCATCTGGCTCACATCCCCCACCCCGCTCTCAAATCCGATGTTGCAAAGCCTCCGCACACGTCCTTACAGTGGTTTTCACTAAGCGCTTGGCGATGTGTGCTGCCGCCCAGTCAGCTGTATCTACGGCTGGCCGGCCGCCGTCGCCCCGTCCCCAGCGGCGCAGCTCTCCGGCCGCCTCCACCGCGGCTGACCATGACGTCACAAAGGGGTGGCATTGGCCTCGTGCATGGAAGGTTACCTGGTCCGGCCCCCGGCGTCTGGACGGATGCAAGGGCGGAGAATGTCGAGATAACTGGTGGGGCAAAGCCGACAGAGCGAGTATTTGCAGAGATGGAGAGGGAAAATGTTGGAATTGTGCTTGTTTTGAGGCTGGCTGGTGCGGCGGGCGTCACAGCGGCCAGCCCGTGCTCGCTGTGAGCAGCTCCCGGCCTGGCCGTGCTCACTCGGCCTGGCCGTGCTCGGCTGTGAGCAGCTCCCGGCCAGGCCGTGCTCGGCTGTGAGCAGCTCCCGGTCTGGCCGTGCTCGTCTGTGAGCAGCTCCCGGCCTGGCCGTGCTCGTCTGTGAGCAGCTCCCGGCCTGGCCGTGCTCACTCGGCCTGGCCGTGCTCGGCTGTGAGCAGCTCCCGGCCAGGCCGTGCTCGGCTGTGAGCAGCCCCGGCCAGGCCGTGCTCGGCTGTGAGCAGCTCCCGGCCAGGCCGTGCTCCTCGGCCTGGCCGTGCTCGGCTGTGAGCAGCTCCCGGCCAGGCCGTGCTCGGCTTGAGCAGCTCCCGCAGGCCGTGCTCGTCTGTGAGCAGCTCCCGGCCTGGCCGTGCTCTCGGCTGCGAGCAGCTCCCTGCGGCCGTGCTCGGCTGCGAGCAGCTCCCGGCCAGGCCGTGCTCGGCTGTGAGCAGCTCCGGCCTGGCCGTGCTCGGCTGGAGCAGCTCCGGCCTGGCCGTGCTCGCGGAGCAGCTCCCGCCAGGCCGTGCTCGTCTGTGAGCAGCTCCCGCTGGCCGTGCTCGGCTGCGAGCAGCTCCCGGCCTGGCCGTGCTCTGAGCAGCTCCCTGCCTGCCGCCTGCACTCGGCCCTCCCGCTGCCGGCCGCTGACCTTCAGTGGGCGCGCCTGCCCCATTCAGCCAGGAACAACGGACAGGACGGAGTTTGGTGGGTTGGTAGTCATATGTCTGCGGCGTGGCGACCGATGGCCAGCGGAGAGCAGAACGCTGGCGGGAGACAACGGCGCTAGCTGACTGTAGACGCTGGCTGAGGTTCCGAACGGAGGTCATTCAGAGAAATGCTGTCCTGCATTCGTGGCGTAAGGCATGCGCGTTGCTGAAATTGCTTCCGATGTGGATTTCTAATCCAGATGATCTTTTGGTGCAACACAGAAAAATGTATCTCAGTGGTTCGATGAAAAAGCGCATAGAATCTTGATTCCAGTAGATGTCTCGAAATAGACGGCAGTCTGTTTCATTGGAAGCGGTTCGTGACAGCGTAACGCTGGGAAGCTTGCTTGTGCAAGCTACACGTGACCTCTTTTTGGAAGTTGGTGGCAATTGATGGTTTGAATTCGGGCAGGAATTGTGACAGACCGTACCATGTGTTTATTGCCTTGCAGCTCTGACGCTTATTTTTGGAAAAACCGACGGCTTATTTTAGCCTCACCCCGGGTGTCAGCCAAAAAAAAAACACTGCGCACCAAAATGGGAATTGGGAGACCTTTTGACGAAACGGTGATGAATGCTATGAGTCCGAATCTGAGGCCTTTTTTTCTGCATATGCTCAAATGGACCCAAAGCTTGCAGTG
>NW_023596545.1:7097078-7135315 GCF_011947565.3 Pollicipes pollicipes
TTATGTCACTCGGCAAATAAGGCTATCCAGCCTCCCAGATTATTCGTCCATTTCAACAGTCTTTCCTGGGGACACGAAATTCCACGAGCGGGTAAGCATTTCGCGCCATTGAAGAGGCTTCACAGGGTAAATGCCAAATATAGCCCGGACATAGGCTGGTGAGAATCTGAATGTGAATCGATGGCTCACAGTGCGGTAGATTTTTTCACGCGCCTTTATTTCGCTGGCTGTTTCTCAAGAGATCGAAGTCTGTAGCATTGTAGCATCTGTAGCATTGTCAAGGCTTGTAGCATTTTGGGCGGAACAATCTCGAAGCTTCAAACTGCCAAAATAATGTGGCAAAGTCGTACACCGGAGATTCTCCTTAACATCTAAGTCGCAGACAGAAGGTCCCTCTGTCATATATTATTTTTCTGAGCCTCGCTCCTGTCCGCCGCGGTGGCCACTTCCCTGACTCGGATGTCTCCCGCATGACTGATTGCGAACTGACGAGAGAGAAACAGAGAGAGGAGAGAGAGCGAGAGAGAGAGAGAGAGAGAGAGAGAGAGAGAGAGAGAGAGAGAGAGAGAGAGAGAGAGAGAGAGAGAGAGGAGAGAGAGGAGAGAGAGAGAGAGAGAGAGAGAGAGAGAGAGAGAGGAGAGAGAGAGAGATGAGAGAGAGAGAGAGAGAGAGATAGAGAGAGAGAGAGAGAGAGAGAGAGAGAGAGAGAGAGAGAGAGACGGTTTATTGAGAAAAACATGGCTTCGAGTATCAACTCATATAGCACATGTGCACATTATACATATGAAGCAGGATACTACTTAGTTCATAATATATCTGTGTTTATGAGAGTGGTTATATGGGGAATACTTGATTTGCGTAGTTGCCTACCGCACAAGATGTTTGGAGTGTGCTTGTGCTCCTGGTTTTTCTGTCGGAGATCGCCACTCGCTGCTTTGGAAGCAGACCTCTATGCATGCGAGACGCTTGCATTTGTTTTCCTAGCCTTAGGCATAGCTTTTCTCTTCTGTCAGCGAGGGTTTCCATGCCCAAGCGTTGCAAAATGTGCGAGTACTTTTCCGAATGGCCGAAGATAATTTTCAAGTCTCTCTTCTGCACTTTCTCAAGGTGTAGCGCCTTCTTGGCAGTGGGTCCCGCGTGAAAAACCGGCGCACAATATTCTAGCAACGACCGGATGCAAGTAACATACACACGGACAAGCTGTTCCTGCGGTGGATGATGCTTCTTTATTATGTAAAGCATATATAGAGCTTTCGATGCTTTGGTTACAATATCATCCACATGTGCTTGCCATGACATGTCTTTTGATATTGTTACGCCTAAAAGCTTAGCTTTGGTGGCAGTTGGCAGGCTTTTTCCTTGAATCATGATGTCCGGTAGTGCTAATGTTTTTTTGGCTGTGAAAAAATGCATGACTTGACATCTGTCAGTGTTCAATATCATCTTGTTTGCCGTTGCCCAATCACTTATCTTGTCAGTGTGCTCTTGCAAATGGTAGTGCCGATCTACTTGGTCAGTTCGACACGCCTGGTATACGGTAAGGTCGTCTACATACTTCAGTCGGTTGTCAATATCAGCAGCGGCACCGTCAACCAAAGCCAGGAAAGCAGCCGGACCAACTAAGGTGCCTTGCGGAGTGTCGTATGTCACGGTTCTCCAACGACTCATAGTTCCATTTGGCCTCTCGACCCGCTGCTGTCGGTCCTGCGAGAATGAGCAAAGCCACTTTGTACCCGGAGCGAAGTCACATGGCAAGCATGTTCTCGATAACTGCTGTGTGATCAGTGAGGTCAAATCCCTCCTTAAAATCGTACATAACCATAGAACATAATTTGTCTGCTCCGTATAACTCCGTCAGCAAATCATGCAACAACCTAACTAAATAGCGTAACGTTGAGGCACCTTTCGTATTTCCGTATTGGCGCCAAGAACAGCTAACTGATCGTATAGCTGCTTCGTTGCATATTTCTGGATCAGCACTGTTACTAACTGGCATGTAAAACATGCTGGACACTTGCAACAGTACCTTTTTCCGAATTATCTTCTCTTACACCGCACCAATCCAGAAAAACGCCTCCGGGATGCAGCCTACCTTAGGTATGAATCGGCTCAGAGGACACCCAATAGCCCATGATTCGACGTAGACGACTTGGTCTGCTTTGTGTGTAGGCAGGGGCGTATCCAGAGCCTTGCCAAGGGGGAGCACAGGGTTGACAAAAGCTCCTCTAATAGCGACCCCCAACAAAATCCGGGTATAGATTACTTGTCAACAACGGACACAGCTTTCGTCGTTTCACTGCTATTTTTACTTTGCAACCAGAACAGAAACCGGAAGCTACCGTGCTATCTTCAATTATGTTTGCATTTTAAAGTCAATAAACAGCAGAATTCAGACGTTGAACGACCGCATGAAATAAATCACCGATGCCCTTAATTGACAACGGTTTAGTGGCGTCTTTATAAACCGATAGAATTTAGAACCTTTGTCAGAATGTTTTGTCCGGGTTTTACAGACATTAAAAACATCGCGAAGGTCGATTATAGATCAACATGTTTGATCGTAATTTGAAGATGAAAATTCGATCGTAGATCGAGTGGTCAACTATGTGTTTTAACACAGCCAAGGCATGTTTGTCTGGAAATATTTGTAATATTCAGTCAGGATCGATTAGTGATACAGTTTATGTAACGTAATTTCTTAACATGCACGCTCACAAATCTTAGCGACAACATCGACACCAGGCGTTGCGGTCTCCACAATTCGCGGAGCATTTGTCTAGTGGCTAACTTTTCGCAGTGGCCCAGTGGTGGACGAAAATTACGACACCTCCGAAATAATTGCTTCTAAACAATAAAACGGATCAACAACGCAGGTTGCGTGACGTAATTTTGAGTACACGCACCCGCAAATCTTAGTAACAAAAACCTCGACGCCAGGCGTTACAATCTCCCTGGGATGCGCAGCGACAACACAGCACCTAATACTGAGTCGTCCCTAACGGGCAGACGAAAATGATGACGCTTCTGAAAGGAGTAACTTTGAACGCTTCAGGATATGAAATCTTACTTTTAAAAGGAAGTCTAGGCGCAAATTTCACGTGTGCAATTTTTTAACTGATGATGAGGACGAATTGGCCCTTAAAGCACCGCAAAGTGGTGCTGGAATCTGATGGTGGAACTGGAAGTGTAAAGGTAGAATCTCTATTGTTCGTGTTTTTGTAATTATCAACCCGTGCAGTAGACTGATTATTACGGCGCCCGCCGGCTGTTGGCACTTTCAGTCGCCGACGCCATTCGGTTTTACGGAAGTTGCAACCCAGGTCATCGCTGTCCTTGCCCTCGAGATTGCGGGCGGGCATGTTCAAACCTTTTGATGCATTTTTCACTAATCCATTCCGAAAAATTAACACTCTCGGGCAAACATAGGATGACTCCATTGTTTTTTTTAAAAAAAATGCATTTCGGCGCACTTTATTCAACAATAATGAGACCCCTCATTTCCTCCCAGGCAAGCTGCCCCGTAAGTAGAACACCAGGGGCACATTACTAGTTCCGGTCATGGACTGAAGGGCCACTCCGTCCCATCGCAAAGTGTCTTCTCTAGCGACACGGAGCGGGATCTCCTGGTCGATCCGGAGGCCATTAGGAGGATGCATCATTTCGCATTGCTCCCCCCCCCCCCCTAGCACGGGAGGTCTTCTGACCTGCGCAATTGGCCCTGGGTCAGGATAGCAACTCTTATTGGCGCAACAACATGCCTGATCGCCGCGGGTGGTCCAGTAATGTAACATGGACCACAGTTCCTCGTCTTTCTGTGTTCTTCAGAGATGTTGAGGACTCCCTGAACGTAGATTGTGGATGAAATGGGGTCCCAAATTTGTATTAACATGGCTAGCCCATCTTCATCTTAGAATTTTCAAGATTCAGTCAGAATTGATTGATGATAAAAAACATATGTAATATGGTTCTGAACAGGCGCGCTCGCAAGTCATAGCAACAATAGGCTGAACGCCCGGCGTTGCAGTCTCCATGGGCCGCGTGGCGTTGGCCTGCGGCTGTGACATTAAACGATGGCCAATAAGCAAACGAAAAGATGACGCATCTTGAGGAAGATGGCTGGCGAACCAGATAAATTGGCATGTATATTTAGGCGTGGCGCAAAAGTAAACTAAACACAAGCAACATAGCAGCAACGGCCTCGACGCCCGTCGTTGCAGTCTCCTCGGGCCGCGCGGCGTTGGCCTGTGGCTGAAACAGTGAACGAAAGCCATAAGAAAGCGAAAAGATGACGCATTTTGAAGCTTTCTCCTCCAAGCTTCGCTCCAAGCCCTCCTCTAAGCCCTCCAAGCTTCACAGAACTTAGCTATAATTCGTCATAGTGGCTCATTAATTCGCTGCCAAATCTCAATGGATTAATATGAGACTGGTAATGAAAACCACCTAAATAAGAAAAATAGACTCAAGATGAGTATTTAAAGCCGTTAAGGCTCACTTTGATCAAATAGGTTTTGAAACGCCATGAAGGTAACCCTCGGTGACGTCATAGGCCAAGTCGTGCAGACAGATGTTCAGGCTTTGGAATGACAACGGCCTTGGAAAGGTGATATGTACCTTGGCTTTGGGCTGGCTTGGGCGTGCGTGCAGTTCAGTGTTGCGCGTGGGGGTGGTCGCCTGTGTTGTTCCGTCGGTGGCGGGGACAGTCTAGGTTTTGTTTTTGGGTGATCTCACTCTCTTGAACGAAGGTGGGTATTTTCCCAACGTCTTGGTATCCTTACACGGTAGAGCGTTTGCTTTTCCGTCTTCACCAGTTGAGAATGATAATTTAGGCAGACCAATGGTGATGGTATACATTGGTACCTAATTTACCTACCTATGGTACCTATCTAAATTAAAAAAGCGTTGCACATCAATCGTTGTGTTCTTTCCTCACAGGAGTAAAGCTCAGAAGCTTTGCCAAGATTTGTTGCTGTGGCCCAACCAGTCATTTGGGGGTCTAAATTGCTGCTAAGCCAATACATAATTTGCCAACATTTTGTAATGGAAATTTTTGTGCTAGGGTGATTTTCAGTTACCTTGACTATTTTATGATAAGATTGAGCATATGGAGCTAAGCCATGAAGGCAGCTTAGCAGGGTATGTGAAAACTAGAAGCAGGCTGTTTCCTAGCCTTCAAAAAATGAAATGTTGTCCCATGGCCATCAACTGGAAACAAAATAATTCAAAATAACTACTGGCTTCTCCTGCTCTGTTGCAGCATGGGAGGACTTCCACTGCCTGTGCAGTTTGATGATCTGGTGTATTCCCCCCCCCCCCTCCAAAAAACCAGTGGAGAAAGGCAGGCCTGCTGTCCTCTCATGATGACTGCAGGACACCTTTGCAGTATGTTGAGGATGCCAGTTTGCTGCACTATTCATAAGATTGGATTGTTTTTCAGGTCAAAATGGCTCACTTCAAGTTGTGTTCTATAGCAGCTTTGGCTTTGTGCTGTGGAGCTCTGGTAAGTGTTTATTGAAGTTATTTGAGATTACACAGTTGGTAGCCTTTGTTTGGGTCTTGAATTTCCATTTTTACCCATTTTGGCTTTGTGTGTTAAATATTTTGATTGCTCGCACAACTTGCTAAATGTAATTTCTACACATGTGAAAAGAACACTGAATGGGCAAGAAATCACCATGAGTGAAGCTGCCCATCTCATTTTGATCCCCTCCAGTGACCAATGGTGACCTGCGCCTTGTGCCATCTGCCACAGCTGACAGGTGCTGAACGAGTCACGCAGGAAGTCTACTTCGACATCACCATTGGTGGCGAGCAGGCCGGCCGCATCCAGATTGGCCTGTTCGGCGACACGGTGCCCCGCACAGCGCGCAACTTCGCCCAGCTGGCCAGCACCGGCGCCGAACTGGGCGGCCAGAGAGGCGGCTACGAGGGCAGCCCCTTCCACCGCGTCATCAAGAACTTCATGCTCCAGGGTGGGCGTTGCGTCGGTCAGGCGGACTGAGGGCCCCCCCCCCCGACCCGGGCCCGATTGGGGTCTCTGGGTTGGGTCGGCGACCAGTGGAGGACCATGAGATGTGACCTCCGACGTGGTTTGGGGTCCACGTTTTTGCCCCAGGGCGTTGCCCTAACACGACTTGACCCCAGCGTTGGTCTCCGGCCGGTGTTGGCGGCCAGCTTTGGGCAGGAACTGGCCGTGCCCTCAGCGTAGTTCATTGGCCGACGTGTCGGGTTGGGGCCGGTCTACGGCTGGTGGTTTGGCGGGCGCGACTGGCGTAACGGTATCTGCGCGACCCTCTGTGCGGCCCGTCCGCCGAACCGCTGCCGCTCCCGCCGCTCTCCATTCACCCCTCCCCCTCGGCTTGCTCAGGCGGAGACTTTACCAACCGGGACGGCACGGGCGGCTTCAGCATTTACGGCCGCTCCTTCGAAGACGAGAACTTCAAGCTGCATCACACGGGCCCTGGCATACTGAGCATGGCCAACTCTGGGCCCGACACCAACGGCAGCCAGTTCTTCATCACCACCGTCCCCACCAGCTGGCTGGACGGCAAGCACGTGGTGTTCGGAAAGGTGAGGCCGCTGGCCGCGGCGAGCTGTCCCTCTCGGGCGGGCTGCAGCAGCGCGACTCTCGCCAGCGGTCGCGGTTGGATGTCGGGGTCGATGGCCGTGAGGCTATTGCCTGTTGCGAAGGGAGACGAGTTTCCCGAGCTGTTCTGTCTATGCTTGCCAGTGCTGTATGGGCCTGGTGGTATTCGCTCTGGTTCACTTCTGAGGGCGACTTCCTGACAAGACGCGTCTGTCCTCGCCAGGTCACCCGGGGCATGGATGTGGTGCGCAAGATCGAGTCTCTCCGTACCAACAGCCGGGACCGGCCCGTCCAGGACGTGCTCATTGCCAAGTCGGGCCTCGTCGACTCGGCGCCGTTCGAGCTGGACCTCAGCGCCGCCTCCAAGTAATGAGCGGCGCGAGTGCGTCTGGCCGCTCGGCGGGTGGTCCCTGGCGGGGCCGGCGCTTCGCTGGGCGACCGGCCGCCGCCCGCGCCTCCGCCTTGGCTCGCAGGGCACGAGATGCTTATCGCTGCCGGGTCGTTCGGAATCTCCCGCTCTCAGCTCTTGGTTATTGACGACGGCATTCCGTGACGGGGAACTGACATTCAAAACAAAAAACGTGTAAATACATGATTTACCACTGGTCTTGTGTCGAAGTGATGTCGTCGTAGATCTTTGGCTGCGGTGCATATTAACGCATGCATGTGGTCTCCTCCCTTTGCATGCTGCGACGTTCCTGGCGCTGCTGCGAGCTTGACTGAGAGGTCCCATGCCGCTGCGATGTTGACGTGTCACCTACATGGCGCACTCAGGCGTTGTGCTATCGGACGGCTTGTGATAGCAGACTTGACTAACCCCCCATACCAGAGGGTTGTCTACCCAGACGTGGTCTCCGTAAAGAGGTAATACGCAATCTATGTGCCGTCCATGTAAACGGCGAGACTTCACCGCGTTCGGTGCCGGAATACTTACCTTGTGCGAAATCAGCTGAAACATGAGCGGCGTAGATCGTTAGTAGCGCTTGGGTGGCGTAGGCATGGAGCATGCTGATGTTATAACGGCGTCGCGACATGGGCCGTTTTGGTGCGTGCTAGGTCGTGTTACTCGATTGCGCTGAACTTGGGGCCTCGTGCAACGCGGCCCCAAGCTCAGAGACATCTTTCGAAATCTAAAAACTTGCTGAGCATGAATACTCGCATTTGTGAGTCGCCTGGCGAACTGGCGGCGGAGGCAACAGTCGGCTGTGGGAGCGTGTACTGAATACTCTATGGCCCTCCTCCAGTTGTAGCATGAACACTGCCAACAACGCGTCTGTGATACATCCTGCCTGGAACGTGGGACCACTGTTGCTTTTCTGGAATCCCTCTAAGCGCCATACTACCGCCAAATGTCAAATACATGGCTCTGGCAGGCTATGTGTGTAGACCATGGTCTCACGCTTGAAAGAACTCGGCCAGAAGGACCAACATATATTTCGGCGGTGTTCCATACACCAGAGGCGGATGGCCCGCGCCAGCGCTCATTCTGGTGTGGTGAGGAGCCAGCTGACGCTCGCTGGCTTGTTTTGGGGCCGACTTGTGCCCGGTGCCGCTGTGATGCTGCATTGGTCTCGCCTTTACGCAGAGGCCCTCGATTGGAGGGAATGACAACAGGACTGGCGACGAGGGCCAGTTGTGGATGTTTTTGAGTATTTGTCGCCTGTGCGAAGCATGGAAGAGAATGTGGCGCCTTTAGCTACCTACCTGAGCCGATCATAGTTCGCCCCGCGCGCCGTCTGTAGGCCCCATGCAAGATACTCGCGCCACATATAGGTCTTCTTGAGTGTTCATTGTTACTTGCGCTGACACCCGCTCTCGCGAGATTGCTTAGTGAGCGTGCGACGCTTTTAAATCGGGGTTTATTACGAGAAATATGAAGAAACGGTTTTCTATCCTGGTAGCATCTCAACACCGGAGAAGAGGCAGCAATGCTGTTTCAATTCCGTTAATGCCTTGCGCGCGTCAAGGTGGTCTTGGTCGGCTTTTTCCGGACCACTACCTTGACCTACTTTATTACGGGTCACCCATCGTCGTCGCCTCTCGCTGCATAATCAACATGCTGCTGCTCTCGCGGGTAATGGACGTGCCCCGATTATTGTCTGGGGCCCCGGTCCCCAGACCGTTCTGCCAGTCAGAAACGCTGGCCAGGCGTCCGCCCGCGTCCGTGCCGTCCCAGCACGCGCCCCGGTCCCCAAACCGTTCTGCCAGTCAGAAACGCTGGCCAGGCGTCTGCCCGCGTCCGTGCCCACCCAGCACCCGCCTGATGCCGGGAAGTGAGCCGGCGCGCCGCAGGGTCGGCCGGCCGCGCCTGGTTCGGTCAGCCGACCCTGGACCGGTCCGGGCCGGCTGCCCCGACCGGTTGCCCTCCGTTGCGGTCTCGGGGAGGGCAGTGAACCGGGCGCCAAACGGGCCCACCTCGGCGCGTGGGATGGGCTCGAGGTCACTGTACCTTCCGCTGCACGAAAGGAGGCTCCGCCCCTGAAGGTGAGGCATGGTGTCTGGACACGCTCTTGATTACTCCGGAAACCATCCAATAGCGCTGCTTTTTGTTTTGGGAGATTTTGGGAGTTAACGGAAGCAGGCTTCTGCACCCCTCACTCGACCTGCGGCGCTATTTGATCGTAAGGCAACGCCTAAGACACAGTGCGCTGAAAGTTATCGAAAGGGCACATTAAAGGCACGCTTCGCCGAGAGAAATTCGTCATGAACAGCGCCTTGCCGCGTTGGCAGCTGGATGTGGGTAGCGGATTGGCGGATGTGCTTGCTTTGACCCACGTTTCATGAAAGTAAGATAGTTTAACTCCCACGGGTGTGACGGTGCCGTTAACTTGTGTAGTATGGACGATAGGGAGCCGCGCGGCAGACTGTGCCCAACGGCGTGATGACTCGACGCTAGCCGCGTGTGGTGTCCAGCCTGTCAGGCGTAAGTTTCAATACCGCTTAGGCATGCCGCTTTCATAGCATGCCACGCAAAAACTGACACCTCCAGGGGCGCAAACTAACACCTCCAGTGACTTGGGTCGACTCCTGACGAGGTGACGTCCGAGTCAAGACGTCATCGAGCCTTGTTCGGCGGCCGTCTGGTTCGCATTTCGTAGTGACCGGCAGAAACCTGACCGTGGAGTATTCGTAAGCCTCGTCCGGAGGCGAGGACCAGGTACGACACCGCCCGTTTGTGAGAACGCTCTCGGATTTCGAGATTATGTCAACTTATGTAAATAAACACGCGATCGTGGTGCATGCATGGTCACAAGGACGTAGCGCTCCCTTCGGCCCCCTGTGTTGCGTTAGCTGCTTTCACGAGCAGCCAACATACCTAACTGCCCACTCTGGACGAATCACTGTTGGCCTCGTTGATATCGCTGCATAGTGTTGTCTGGCTGACGGCACATGAGCCAACTGGCGTTCTTTGATATTCAGGTTGAATTTGGAATTTGAAGGAGTACCTTTTTCCCACCCCCACCTCTTTCCCCTCCCCTCCCCCAACTTCGGCAGAGAAATGTGTGAGATATGTGGATAATTTTGTATTCGTGTGGAGGTGATGTAGTTTCAGCCAGATCATCTGGCTCACATCCCCCACCCCGCTCTCAAATCCGATGTTGCAAAGCCTCTGCACACGTCCCTACAGTGGTTTTCACTAAGCGCTTGGCGATGTGCGCCGCCGCCCAGTCAGCTGTATCTACGGCTGGCCGGCCGCCGTCGCCTCGTCCCCAGCGGCGCAGCTCTCCGGCCGCCTCCACCGCGGCTGACCATGACGTCACAAACGGGTGGCATTGGCCTCGTGCATGGAAGGTTACCTGGTCCGGCCCCCGGCGTCCGGACGGATGCAAGGGCGGAGAATGTCGAGATAACTGGTGGGGCAAAGCCGACAGAGCGAGTATTTGCAGAGATGGAGAGGGAAAATGTTGAAATTGTGCTTGTTTTGAGGCTGGCTGGTGCGGCGGGCGTCACAGCGGCCAGCCCGTGCTCGGCTGTGAGCAGCTCCCGGCCTGGCCGTGCTCACTCGGCCTGGCCGTGCTCGGCTGTGAGCAGCTCCCGGCCAGGCCGTGCTCAGCTGTGAGCAGCTCCCGGCCAGGCCGTGCTCAGCTGTGAGCAGCTCCCGGCCAGGCCATGCTCGGCTGTGAGCAGCTCCCGGCCTGGCCGTGCTCGGCTGTGAGCAGCTCCCGGCCAGGCCGTGCTCAGCTGTGAGCAGCTCCCGGCCAGGCCATGCTCGGCTGCGAGCAGCTCCCGGTCTGGCCGTGCTCGTCTGTGAGCAGCTCCCTGCCTGCCGCCTGCACTCGGCCCTCCCGCTGCCGGCCGCTGACCTTCAGTGGGGCGCGCCTGCCCCATTCAGCCAGGAACGACGGCCAGGACGGAGTTTGGTGGGTTGGTAGTCATATGTCTGCGGCGTGGCGACCGATGGCCAGCGGAGGAGCAGAACGCTGGCGGGAGACAACGGCGCTACGTTGACTGTAGACGCTGGCTGAGGTTCCGAACGGAGGTCATTCAGAGAAATGCTGTCCTGCATTCGTGGCGTAAGGCATGCGCGTTGCTGAAATTGCTTCCGATGTGGATTTCTAATCCAGATGATCTTTTGGTGCAACACAGAAAAATGTATCTCAGGTGGTTCGATGAAAAGGCGCATAGAATCTTTGATTCCAGTAGATGTCTCGAAATAGACGGCAGTCTGTTTCACTGGAAGCGATTCGTGACAGTGTAACGCTGGGAAGCTTGCTTGTGCAAGCTACACGTGACCTCTTTTTGGAAGTTGGTGGCAATTGATGGTTTGAATTCGGGCAGGAATTGTGACAGACCGTACCATGTGTTTATTGCCTTGCAGCTCTGACGCTTATTTTTGGAAAAGCTCATTTTAGCCTCACCCCGGGTGTCAGCCAAAAAAAAAAACACACTGCGCACCAAAATGGGAATTGGGAGACCTTTTGACGAAACGGTGATGAATGCTATGAGTCCGAATCTGAGGCCTTTTTTCTGCATATGCTCAAATGGACCCAAAGCTTGCAGTGTCCTTCAGCAAAGTTTCAAAGTTTGTCTGAAATTTCGGAATATTTGGGGTCATGGATGCAACACTCCCTGTGTTCATCCATGTATATGATCCGCACACATATCTGCTCATCGTAAATGAGCACCACTTACACATGGGCGTAATGCGAGGACCAAGAGTGGATTCAATGTATTATCCTGGAAACCACCTAACTGACAGAATCGAGAACGCTGCGCGATGTTCGAAACAAAGTTCGACATGTCAGTCATAGATCCGGGAGAGTGGCACCGCCACAGTTGTCAAGTGAGAATACGAGCAACGGAGTACTGACTTTTTCAAGGCCAATGCTCTTATATGCCCTTAACGCTGAGTTCAGTATCATGAATTAAGTCACTTGAATTGTTGGCTGCCGCCTGTTCGCAACACAGTCCTCGCTATGCAAAGCTTGTTGCGTGCGCAGTTTTTTTCCAAGATTTTGTCCAATCCTCTTGAATGGATGAGTTTCTAGGCTCATGCTCATCCTAAGCAGTGGTTTTGCATGAGACTCGGCCCGGCCATCTGACCAGAAATTCCGATTCAGCGGCAGAATTTGGCCGCGAAAACCTAACATGCGGCAATGCTCAGCATGGCCCTTCCTGCCCTGTGACCTGACCTTTTACCTGACCTTTAGCGTGGCCGGTGCCACCGACCGCAGGCCTCGTAGTCAGGGGCAAATAGTGAGCGCGCCTAAAGTGACCTAAACCCACCTCCCCACGGGTGGGTGGATCGGCAGGCAGGCGCTCCAACTAGCCGAGCCATCAGCCGGACAATGGCCGCGCCGCCCGAGAGATCTGAACCGGGGCCTATTCTACAGCCAGTGGCCTGCCACGGGGCAGGAGTGACCGCCAGCGACCGGCAGCGCACCGCGTTATAAGCGAGGTGCCTGCTGCCTGCTGCGCCTGGCGCCTGCTGTGCTCCATGCGCTGACCGAGGCGGCCACTGTGCTGTGCACCGCCTGAGATGGCTGATTTACTGTGTACCGACTGAGAGGCCTGCTGTGCCGTGCCGTGTGTGAGCCGGCTGCTGTGCCGCCTACGGCGCCCGCTGTTCCGTGCCGTGTGTGAGGCGGCTGCTGTGCCACCTACGGCGCCCGCTGTGCCGTGCCGTGTGTGAGACGGCTGTTGTGCCGCCTGCGGCGCCTGTTGTGCCGTGCCGTGCGTGAGACGGCTGCTGTGCCGCCTACGGCGCCTGCTGTGCCGTGCCGTGTGTGAGATGGCTGCTGTGTCGCCACGGACTGGCGGCTGCTGTGCCGTGTACCCACTAAGGCGTCTGCTGTACTGTGTTGCAGGGCTAGCTGCCATCCCGCCGCGGCCGCCCTGCCGCTGCTGCTGCTGCTGGCCAGGGCTGTCGTGGTCTAAGTGACGTCATAGTCGCGGCTGGCGCGGACACCCTCCGCGCGCGGCTGGGGAGACTCCGCGAAGCGCGACTACACATGGAAGACAGATTTGCGATAAAATCCATTTCGATGCCGGACCCATCGTGCAACTTGTAGTACGGATTTTTACTTTTATAGTCTGTAAACGTTGATCAACAATAAGCCCATATTGCGGCGCATTGAATCGTTCCGCTATTATGATGTCAGCGTGGGAAAGGTACAATTCAGTGGACTGTCTTCTAAATTGTGTATCTTATAGAGTAGAGAAGTGAGCATATGCTTAAGCCTCCACCAAATAGGTTCAACTGTACGACCTTGAGGTTCCACCACGCCCTCCGCCTCCCCATCCCCACCCGCTGTAGCAAATTTATGACATGCATTTTTATGTCTGTGACGTAATGTTGGGAGTGAAAAATTAGGTTAGATGCGTGAAATGTGCAGAGCGAGAACATGTGATGGTGTTGAACGACACGCAAGAAATTTGGCGCACCTGCCGCGTGCTAATCTCAGTTTTCAGTGGACATTTTTGACCGTGCCCCTCCCCACGTGAAACCTACGCACGCCCCACTTGATGGCGCTCCCATTATGGCTACGGTTAAGTTTACAGCCTTACGACTCAATAAGTAGTAAAAAATGGTGATATCGCATGCGGTTGGAATGTGTGCGGGCCGAAAAAGCCCCTTGGTAATCACAACATTAGTTTCTGCTGGTGCCAAGGAAAATAAATCAAAAGTTATTTGGAAGGCGTTAAACCTTTCATGTCATCGTATGACGTTTCGATTCAATGTCTTTCAGAGTTGAGATTCATGTCGTTAGCATCCGATCAGATAGTACAAGATATTTTTGGTAGAGGCCCGAACAAAAAGGAAGTTGGCAAGGAAATTACCAATACTGCAAGCATGTATGTAATGGTCGCTAGGCTGTGGGCAGGGGCGTATGGGAGATCTCACAATGGGGGGGGGGGGGGGGGCACAACTAAATGTACGCTAAAAACGGAGTGTGGGCGAGGACAATTTCTAGTTTGTCGTAAAACGACTTCAAATGTTCTCAACTTTATCATTTTTACATGTCTACCTGGCATCAAGTGTCAACACTCGGCCACGTACACATGATCAGGGGCGGGGGCACTGAACCGTTGGTGACCGTGTGCACACCTACCTAGATGCGATAACTGTTGTAACTTGTTTGGCAACGCCCTAGTAACTTTTAGGATAATTGGACTATGTTGTTAAAAACACATAAAATGAAGCCAAAGTAGAAATGAATCCTGGCAACATTCGAGGGCGGAGGAGGGGCGCAATGCGGTACAACACAGCACGTATATTTTTGTAAGAAGAATTTAACTGCTCAGTCTGAACGGCTCGTGGCGACCGTCGTACAGTCTTATGCTGTTGATTGCAATGACGCCTAGTGCCCGAGATGCCCAACATTCGTCATGCATATATTATGCCAGTCGACAATGCGAGATGGCCAATGTAACCACATCAAACCAAACGGAGCCAGGTTGATGCCCGGTAGTTTTCGTCTCTTTCCCTTCAGGCTGTGCGGTCGATTAAATGAGACACGCGTAGTTTTTCACATCACCAAAGCACATACCCGTGTCCGTGGCTGCCTATGCCAATAGCGGGTTTCGCAACACATTTAATCGCGCTGTTGAAAGATTATGTAAAGTCGCGGGATTTTATATTGTTTTATATTTTGTAAGGAATTTATTTTATATCTAATTATATAAAGTCGGTTGCTTCTGAAGGAACATTTTCATAATTATGACCACTTTGCGGAGGACTGCGCCCCCAGGAAACCACATAGGCGGATCCTGGGGGCGGGGGGGGGGGGCACGGGGCCATGCCCCCAAAACCTCTGAAAGTATGTTTTGCCCCCCCCCCCAAATACAATCCCAGAACTTTATAAAGTTTCGTCTACTTACCGTCTAACTATTTTAACCGTTTTGTTTTAACTTCTGTTTAATATGTAAAAGTATTTCGGTGCTTTTTCGGTTTTGAATGGTGTCCCTACTAGGTACTCGCGAGAGGTGCCGTGCACTGGACCTCGGATCCCACACCAGCCAGCTGGCGACGAACGGTCCCCCCCCCCAAAAAAAACCAGCAACTCCAGGCTAGATCCACCCCAGGAAACCATGTGTTCATTATATTTAGTAGCGTGACAGGCAGCCTCTGAAGGGAAATTTTCATAATTAAGACCAGTGTGTAAAGGGCTGCGCCCCCAGAGAGCCACATGTTCACTGTATTAAGTCCCGTGACAGGCTGCTTCTGAAGGAGTATTTTCATAATTATGATCAGTTTGTGGAGTACTGCGCGTCCAGGGAGCAACGTGTTCACGTTTTTCCCCCAATTTGCCGACCGACCATTGCCATGGGTACGAACCGATGAGTGTTCCGCACGTGCGTCTTGTAATGGTGTTCGTCAGGTCACAGCCGAAAGGTGTCATAATACACCCGCCACGTGACGTCACTGTTATGACTAAGCGAATCTCGCACATCGCTTTGGAGCGCCTGGCGAGGCAGCGCACTTTGAGTACCTGTCCGACCCAAGGAGAAGGGCTTCGCTGGCGCGGCCTCGACGACTGGCGAGTGGACGGTACACGGGGGCTGGCCGGGCCTCGCTGAGTCAGCTGGCTTCAGTGGAGCTGCCTTCCACTCCACGGCGTCGGTGTCTCTGCAAGTACTTCGTCGGTGTCTTCGTACCATAGCAGACCAGATCCACGTGGTCTGCGTGGTTCGACGAGCATACTTATGGCGGGCGGGGATAGCTGGCTCAAAACGCCAATGTCAGCCATCCGCTACCGGAGGGCGGACGAAAACCATCAGCATACCTGTCTTCAGGGCTTTTCGTGGAAACGTTGGTCGGTGGCAGGGGTCCGCTAGCAGCGAACGTCTGCCGTGTGACCCAGTCACATTCAACTGGACGTGAGAGGCGAGCGTCTGGGATGCGACTCCGCGTATTCAAACAAGCTAATCAATACCTTTAAGATGCAAGGGCAATATGCACCAGGTCACACTAACACAGGGCACTTCAAGCTCCTTCCAGTGCCAGCATTCCCTCAAAAGAGCATTCTTGCACAACCGGAAGATTGTGTGCTTGTAAGCAAACAAACGAACGAAAGAACATATGGCTACTCCAGCTCGAGAACTTTATTCATTACATCTTCAGTCCAATAGCTCGACTCATGAGCGTCAAATCGCGAGATATGAGAAATGTAAATACTACCGCCCCTGGTGGTGACACCCTAAGCCCTCGATGCTGCGTGCGCGTGAACAGCTCGGCTTCTTTTCCGGTCACGCCCACTGTCCGCAGCGCTATACACGAGAGTTGGAGGCCTCCTCGAACAGACAGACCTTAGCGAGAGGTCTCTGAAGCAGCCCCGACAACAGCGCAGTTTGACTGACCGCACGCGGCCATCGACGCTGGGGATCTCGTTTGCCACGCGCGCCAGAGGTCACATAACTCTGGGAACAATGTTTTCGACCAGCAGTGTCAAGTCAGTCATTTGCAGGCTTCCTCTCCCTCGAAATCACTTCTTCGCTGTGTGGGAGGCGTTTCTAGAGTCAGTGAGTTTCCACAGCTGCTCGGTAACACGTGCCGTCGAATAGTATGCCCTCGAACACGCACCGTGCAAGGCCGGTGACCGCCGGTTGGAGGTGAGCTGTCTTTTCTGCCCTGAATGATGACAACTTATCGTGGGGATGGATCGCAGTTTTGAAGCAACGGGCTTGAGCTTATCACGCAGAGCGGAAGCGACACCTGGGCAGATACGTACGCTAAAAAAAATGTTGTAAACCACCCGAACGCTCTTGCAGAGGTTTTCTACAGCATAGAGCATCTCAAAACGCGCAGCCAGCCCTAGCAGTCACGCTGCCACCGGGCGCAGCATCGCCCGGTACAGAAACTGCGCCTCAAATCGGTGGAAAGTGAAATATCTTCAAGCGGGCTGATGGGAAAATGAGAGCTTTCCGTGATGCTCGTGTACATGTGGTGCAGCAAAAACGGCAGGTAAGTTATTCTCTTTAACCTGACGTAAGCCAACCTTATCGGGACCTGTTCCAAGAGCTACGGGTGCTTGCAACTCAGAAGGACTAAGGGCTGAAAAACTAAGGGCATTTGGCAGCAGTGGCAAACGTCTCTCGTCAAAAGTCAGCCAAACTTTTATCATTCAGGTTTCATCCTGTTCGTAAAAAATTTTGCGATATTATCGGCAAAATGAACTGAATGTTAAAGCTGCTTTGGGGTGGAAATCGGTTGATACGTATCATTTATTTCGCGTTAGACCAGTTCACGAGAACGCTTCGATGTTTTGTCCCAATCTTTATGGTCGGAAGGCGCAGACGTAAGACAGTGGAACTTGGCCTACTTTCTTCCCAGTGTTGGGGAGGTCAAAGACCAAGTTGGGGAGAAGTGGGCCTGAATCGCCGCGAACTGAATAGGAAACGACACCTCTGTGAGCCATCGCCAGTCACTCTAATTAACATGTTATAAGTGTGAATTCCCTCACTCGCGGCCACAGCTGGTAATCGGATTGAGCTGATTTAGCTATCATTTTTGGCCAGAATGGAGCAAATTCTATAAAAAACATAGTTTGTTGATCAAGACTTGGATCGGATTGGTGACTGGCACAGTTGTTTCATAGGCGTAGGAACGTTTGAAACAGTGTGTGTGTGGGGGGGGGGGGGACAAGCTCAGGGCCTACTTCAGGACCTTTTTCTGGAAAACAAGCCCAACGACCGGTGGGGGGAGGGGGAGGGAGGAACAGAGATGGAAGTTAGCGCTCTGTATTCAAACGTAATGACTGCTATTCTAGATATGCATCTAGAGCTGTTTCTCACTGGTGCACACGCTTGCCTATTCGACTCATCTATGCCATTCGAAAATTAAGGCTGTCCAGCTTCCGAAGATTAATCGTCCATTTCAACGTTGTCTTTCCTGGGGAGGCGAAATTCCACGGACGGGTAGGCATTTTGGGCCATTGAGGAGGCATCTGTCTTCACAGGTTACATACCAAAATGTGGCCTGAACATAGGCTGGTGAAAATTTTGAAAGTGGATCGATGGCTGACAGTACAACAGATTTTGCATGCGCCTTCATTTCGCTGGCTGCTTTTCGAGAGATAAGACCTGTCGCGCCATTTCAGACGAAAACAAATTCGGGAGCTTGAAACTGCCAAAAACCATGTAACGAAAGCCATAGAACTGGAGATTCTTCTTTGAAAACCAAGGCACAGAATAAAGGCTACTCTGTCATATAGTCCTTGTCTGAGCCCTGCTCCCGTCCGCCGTCGGTGGCCACTGTCCTGGCCCGGCTATCTCCGAATGACTGACAGCGAACTGATGATATGGCTGTTTTGTTGCACATTTCTGGATCAGAATTGTTATTAATTGGGATGCAAAACATGTGTTGGACACCTGCAACAGTACCTTTTTCCGAATTATCTTCCCTTACACCACACCACCCCAGAAAAATGCCGCTGGGAAGCTGCCTACTTTAGGTATGAATTGGCCTAACGGACATGTAATTGCCCGCCATTCAGCGTAGATGACTTGATCTGCTTTTGTGTGTATGCAGGGGGTAGCCAGAGTCTTGCTAAGAGGACCACAGGATTGACAAAAGCCCCGTTTATGGTGAACCGCCCCCTCCCCCCCCCCCCCCCATAAAGATATTCCCGAATGCAGTTTGCTTGCTAACAAGGGAACGGTTTTCTTCGTTTCATTGCTATTTTTACGTTGTGGCAACAACAGAATCCAGAAGCTACCATGAAATACATTCTGTTTACATTTTTAACACGCGCCTCGGAGACCGGTTAGATACCCTTCGCTCGGGTGGGGGTCAATTTGACCCCACTAAGATCTCGGGAACTAAGGCAGCTGGAGACACAAAATTCACCGGGCGTGTTGATCTATGCGTGAAGTCACTAAGGTCAAAGTTTGAGGTTCCTAGGTCATGATTTGATGGTCAAATAAGGTCAAACAAAATCAAATTTCAGGTTGGTTTCTAAATTGTCCCCAGAAGCTAGATAACTGTCAAAACCAAAAGAATGCAATAGGTCACACGTTTATTTAAGGTCAGTCACATTGTTTGACCTTTTGAAGGTCATGGCGATCAAAACCATACAAGACTGCGCTGAGTTTTGCATCTGAATGAGCGATATATTTTACGTTAGACAGTATGTTTCTTTTTTTGAAAAATGCTGACCTAGGTCATTTTAGGCCAATGACCTATTCTAACCTCTAAACGCCATTGGAAGATGTATGATGCGGTTTCTGCTATCAATAAATTCGAAATGAGCACCAGAAACTAACCTGTACAGTAAGCCCTAGAGTAATACAACAGGTTGTTTTTTACATTGGCCTGACCTTAGTACCTTACCTTAGGTCAGCATACTTTGCTCATTTAATACTTGTGTTGTCTAAGAAAGCGTCTCAAAGATGTATGGCTTCGTCTAACACTCCGTTGTTGCATCAGATTAAACGATTTTCTATAAGTTGACTTCGCTGAAACTATGGCCTGACTTCGACCTGCCATAGGTCAACGACCTTGCAAATTACATCTAATTTTTTTGCCAAACGATCCACTATTCAATTGTCTGCAGCTATGCAAAACATGGCGCGGCTGTGCCGCGTCGTTCAGAAACCATCTTGGAAAAACCTTTCGGGGGTAAGTCAATTTGACCCCCGACCCAAGCGCGTGTTAAAGTCAATAACTTGCAGAAATCAGGCGTTTAACGACCGCATGGAATATATCACCGGTGTCCTTAATTTGCCACGGCGGAATGGACTCTTTCTAGACCGACAGAGTTCAGAAGCTTTTTCATTATGTTTTACCTGCCTTCTACAAACATTGAGGACATTGCGAAGGTAGATTGTAGACCGATATGTTTGATCGAAATTTGAGGGTGAAAATTTTGATTGCAGATCGAGTGGTCAACGGTGTGTCTTAACATTGCCAAGCCATGTCTGTCAAGAAATATTTAACCAGGGTCAGCTCAACGGCTGATACTGAGCCGTGGCCAACGGGTGGACGAAAATGATGACGATTCTGAAAGAAGTACCTTTGAACGCTTCGGGACATCAAATCTTACATGTTCAAAGCAGTCTGGGCGCATATTTCACGTGTGCGATGTTTAGACTGATGATTATAGCAGATTGGCCTTCAACACGCGCTCGGGTGGGGGTCAACTTGCCCCCCGAAAGTTTTTCCAAAATGGTTCCCGAACTGCCCGGTGTAACCGCGCCAAATTTTGCATAGCTATAGACAATTGAATATTGGATCGCTTCACATGAACAAATTAGATGTACCTTGCAAGATCGCTGACCTATAGGAGGTCAAAGTCAGGTCATGGTTTTAGCGAAGGCAATTTCTAGGGAATCGTTCAATCCGATACAACAACGGAGTGTTTGACAAAGCCATACATCTCTGGGATGCTTCCTTAGGCACCACAAATATTGAATGAACAAATCCCGTTGACCTAAGGTCAGGTATGAAGGTCAGACCAAGGTCAAAACCAACCTGATTTATTACTTTGGGGCTTGCTATATGAGATAGTTTCTGGTGCTCATTTCGAATTTATTGACTGCAGGAAACGCATTTTACATATCCCATGAACTTATTAAAGATCAAAACAGGTCATTAATCTAAGATGACCCGTGTTGACATCTTGTTTTAGGAACATACTGCCTATCGTAATCTTTACCGCTTATTCAAATGTAAAACTCAAAGCAGTCTTGTATGGTTCTGGTCGCCATGGTCTTCAGAAGGTCAAACAAGGTCACTAACCTAAAAAGGGATTGTGACCTTTTGCTTAGAAACAGCTGCCTAGGTTCTGGGGGCACTTGGAGGCCAGCCTGGAGTTTGACCTTGATTGACCTTATTTGACCTGAAGGTCATGACTTAGGAAGCTCAAACTTTAACCTAAGTGAGTTCATGTAAAGGTCAAGACACATTGTGAATATTGTGTCTCTAGCTCTCTTAGTTTCTGAGATCTCAGGGAGGTTAAATTGACTCCCAACCCGAGCAAAGGGTATCTAGCCGTCCACCCGGGCGCGTTTCAAAGCACCGCGAAGTGGCGCTGGAATCTGGTGGTGGAACTGCAAGAGTGAAGGTAAATCCTCTATTTTTCGTGTTTCTGTAGCTATTTATTTGTCCAGAAGACAGATTAACACGGCGCCTGCCGTCTGGTGGCACTTGCAGTGGACTACGCCGTTCGGTTTTACGGACATATGCAGCCCAGACCATCGCTGTCCTTGTTCTCGAGGCTGCGGGAGGGAATGTTCAGACCTTTTGATGCACTTTTTTACGGATCCATTCTGAAAAATGAGTGTTCTTAGGCTAACATGGGATGGTCTTGTTCGTTTTTTTCAGATTCATTTCGACCTACTCTATTCAACAATAATGAGACCTCCAGCCTACTCAACAAAAATGAGGCCCCTTATTCCCTTCCGGGTAAGATGTCCCTGAGAAGAACACCAAGGGCACATTACCGGTTCCGATCAAGGGCTGAAGGACCACCCCTTCCCATCGACAAGTGTCTTCTGGCTGTCATTTGTGGCGAGCTCCTCCTAGGCGAGCTCCTAGGCGAGCGAGCAGTGGCGAAACCGCTGGGCCGCCCGGCCCCCCTTCGGGCCTTATCGAACGCCACCCTTGGTCGGCTTGAGGCCCCTTGCAAACACGGACCCCTCTGTTAAGCACTGCCGGCTCTGCAGACACAAGGGCCCCGAACAGCGTAAATCACTGGCCACGGCTTTGGAGCTGGTTGGGAAGTGGGCCTTCATGCCCATACCGACACGGAGGTGACTATGCGGTACTGGTAGCGCATGACCAACATATAGGCCCTGTTCAACTCAGGGGTCCCTGATCGGCGCAAGGAGCCCTCTAACTGTCATTTGAGGGTCCGTCCTTGCAGGCTGGAGCCCTTGAATAAGACCCGACCAGCCTTTCGTGCCCTTAAGCCCTCCAATCATCCCCATGATCGTAGGTCCCGGTGGGCCCTCCTGGCTCTTCGGGCCTCCACGAATACCACCTCTGCCTGACTCGGGCCCCTTGTCAATACAGGAACCTCTGTTAGGCTTTGTAGGGCCCTGCCAGACGCTGGGGCCCCGACTGATGTATGTCGCTGGCTCCTGCTCTGTCCCTGCTTGGGGAATGGACGCTCAGGCCCATGCCGACACGGAGCCGACTGTGCGTTATGGGTGGTATCTGACCGACATACAGGCTCTTATGGACTCAGGGGCCCCTGGTCAGCGCGCAGGGCCCTCTGGATGGCAATCAGGAGCCCGGTCCTGCGAGCCGGGCCTCTGAATACAACCTACGATCGGCCTTTCGGAGCCTTTTAGCCCTTAAATTGGGCCCTTAATCGTAGATCCCGAGGGGCCCGAAGGGCCCCCCAAAACTTGCGGGGGAGAGGGGGAGGGCACGTGCCCCCTGTGCCCGCCCCCCCCCCCCTGCCTGCGCTACCGGCTGCATCTCGGCCGCCCTCCACCGCACGTCGGCCGCCATCCGCCGCATCCCGACCAACCTATGTCACACCTCGACCGCCCTCGGCCTTACCTCGGCGGCGGTTGTGTTTTGTTAAGTGCATGCATGAGGCTCATGTTTTGTTCCAGTCCATCCAATGGCCGTCGCAAGACACGCGGTAACGCCTGGAGGCCAGTCGATAATGTCCTAACACGGCATTACGTGGAGGGCAATGGCATTCACCTGACTTTAAGCCGGTTCTTGTTTTTACGTGTATGTCACCCGCCCATTTTTCGGTTCAGTTGTACTTTGTGTATTTGTTCATTCCTTATTAGATATAGACAGAGATCGCAAAACTAGGCGTCGAGCAGCTGTGGAAAATACGACCATGAAAAACACGCTGTGGTGCGTAACATATGGATGCATGGAAGATATGCACGTCATGCATGGAGATGTGACCAGGGACCAGATGCTCTCTTGTTGCCTTCTGAACTCACTTTTCGGAATTATGTTTTGGAACTCACATTTTGGAAAACCGTTTGGAACTTTAGACCTTAAAGTCAGTCTAACGCATCAAGCGATATTCGCAGTGCTGAACACCACGATGGATGGGCTTAGTAAGCTTAAAGGAAATGAAACAGACAACACTGAAATCGGTTATGATTGGTTGACAACAGGCGGCGTCATTTCAAATAATTGATGGATCAAACGACCTACCAGCAATTGACAATATACATAGAGAGCCGCGGCATCTTCTGATTCATGCGGCATTGGTCCTTTTTGCCAGTCGTCCTTTTCATTTAGCCAAACCTTAACAGACGATTCGCGATGGACAGTTTAAGCCACCATCAAAGGTATGCCGAAATGATCATGCGTTATACTTTGTACAAAGTGCGTCTGCAATCTGTTGTTCGTTCCAACGCCCGCTGTTTTAAAATTGGTCCGTTGTATATTCTCCTTGCCCGGAGCGCCTTTGCAAGCGTCAGCCAAGCCCTCATCATGTAGAAGATCAGACCGGCAGCTCGCCGCAGATCTGCTCCTGGGACGGCAGCTCGCCGCAAATCTGCTCCTGGGACGGCAGTGCGCCGCGGACCTACCACTGGGACGGCAGTCCGCTGCAGACCTACCACTGGGACGGCAGTGTGCCGCAGACCTACCACTGGGACGGCAGTTCGCCGCAGGTCTGCCACTGGGACGGCAGTGCGCCGCAGACCAACCACTGGGACGGCAGCTCGCCGCAGATCTGCTCCTGGGACGGCAGTCCGCCGCAGACCTACCACTGGGACGGCAGTCCGCCGCAGGTCTACCACTGGGACGGCAGTGCGCTGCAGACCTACCACTGGGACGGCAGCTCGCCGCAGATCTGCTCCTGGGACGGCAGTCCGCCGCAGACCTACCACTGGGACGGCAGTCCGCCGCAGATCTACCACTGGGACGGCAGTCCGCCGCAGATCTACCACTGGGACGGCAGTCCGCTGCAGGCCTACCACTGGGACGGCAGTGCGCCGCAGATCTACCATTAGGACGATAGCCCGCCGCAGATCTGCCAGAGACGGCTCACATCGTGCGGCGGGCTGAGGGCTTTTCGCCCTTTTTGGCCAGCACGCAATTGCCGCTCCACTGCCACCAGCGTCGGCGGCACCTGAGGCCGGCCGCACATGTGCCCTTGACCGCGAGCGGTCCAACGCGGGATTTGCCGAGTCCCTTGTCGCAAACCGGGCAGCCGCAGTCGCAACACGCCGAGACGCTGCCCCAGGGCATGCACCGCATCCGGCTGGGACTGTTCTTTAGGCACTGATGGCGGTGCTGCGCCGTGCGGGGAGGGCGAAAGCCTGCCGCGTCCAGGGTCAGCACAGCCGCCGCCAACAGGCACGGCAGCAGCAGGCGTACGCTGGCAGGACAGGGGCGGCGGACGTTCAGGCGTGGTGCGCGCAGCCGCACACCGCCGCCGCTGAAGTAGCGCCGGCTGTCCGCAGGCGCCGACAGCGGCGCAGTCGCGTCACCTGTCCGCGCAACACCCGCCAGCAGCGAACAGGCGCTACAGGGCGCACGGCGACGACTAGTCGGCGAGGTGACGGCAGAAGGATACTGAAGTTGAGACTGAACACGCCAGACGGTCGATCGGAATGGATTCTGGACCCGTCACTATTCGGGGCTCGTGGTGAGGTGGATCGTTCCACTTCACCAGAGCTGGACTTTTACTCGCAGATGACAAGAAGCAACGAACTATAATTACATGGCCAGTAATGTCGCACTTTCCCGCAAAATGAAGAGTGCGGGTCCACACGCATGGGTCCGGGTGAGGCAGGACTCTGAGGAGGATGCGGAGTTTACGAAACTGTAAACATTTCACACTGGCCCTACGGGCGACGAATGGAAGAAGTATCCAAAAATGACTATACTCCCCCCTCCACACACACATACACACACACACACACACATATATATATATATATATATATATATATATATATATATATATATATATATATATATATTATCACGCTCACAATGCCATTATATCCCTGTTTAGCTGTGACAGTTTTTTTTTGGTGCTGAAGGAACGCACAGAAATATATATATATATATATATATATATATATATATATATACATATATATATATATATATATATCACTGGGGGTGATTTAGATTTCCACTCCATGCGGCCTTCTGACGCCACTTTCGACGACGACGTGTGGCGTCGACAAAAGCCTTTTGCCATGTGGTGCATGAAATGCTGTGCCAAGAGCAAGATTGTGAAGGCCATTCTTGCACCACAGAGCAAATGATTCGCTCTAACGATCGGCACGGAGGCAACAGAGAACATATTGGGATATTCGAATCATTAACATGGCTAGGTTGATTGCATGACTTCATTACACCACCAATATTATCATTGCTGTAAAAATTGTATTATCACGCTCACAATGCCATTATATCCCTGTTTAGCTGTGACAGTTTTTTTTTTTGGTGCTGAAGGAACGCACAGAAACAGTGTCCTAGAATTGCCGACTTTGGGTGTAAAGCAGCACCCTATGAGGAGGAATTTTTCACTCCTTTTCCCCATATTTTATGTGAATTATTCACTCATGCTTGACATTGTCTAATCACACATGCCAAACCCCTATTTCCCTTTCTGAGGTTTTCAGATGTCATCCAAAACCGAGCTCATTTGAAACCACCAAGCATAAACGAGGTTCCGCAGAACCTGGACACCAATGGCTATGTCCTGCCTCACATACATCTGAATCATGTCTATGTATATACAGAGCAAGGGCGCCAGGTACCTCCAAGCCCAGGGACCCCAGCGACCCCAGCCGCTTGCACGCATTAAGTTTGCTTTGTTTACAAAATGCATCACAATCTGCCGCTGTGCGCCAAATGCAAGGCTTTCACGCATCCCCTATCTTTTTTTGTCTCACCACCACACCACGAAAGCAGAGCCTGGTGCAAACACCAGCAAGGCCTGGTAAAAAATTTTACGCCTCGTATTCCTTTTTTCCGAGGAAACTTGACCACCAAATTGCATTACTCACAAAATGCATGAGTGAAAAGTCCAAGAAATGTCTTATAAATTAAACTTAGAAGATGAATACCACCATTTCAGCACCTACATTAACATATTTTAAGTCAAGTCAGCTGATTGCTAAATTTTGTGAGAACAGTGCCAGTCTTTATATTTATTTAGCTACTTTTGTTTTCCTTGGTATCGTACAAGTGTCATGCCACTTTATTCTTCCTTCCTTTTAGATTGCCTTTATAGATACCGTCTGCTGCTTAAAATTTTGACCTTTTTCTCTGCAAGATGCTACAACTGCAAACTTATGCGTATTTCATACATAAATTAGATTAATTCGCCAGCCGCCTAAACATATTTGATATGAACCCAAGCGTGAACAATTCACAGAGAATGAAGGAGATAATTTGAAGCACGGAACTTATTTTTACCGCCATTTTGCCCTCTTAAACCTTCGTTTCACCGTGTTCTTGGTTCATGGCGGTGCTCAATAATGATAAATCCAAGCCTTTCGAGTGTCTGACTCACCAGGCTACCTGGCAGGGCATCAGCATTAGAATAAATGCTGCCATATAGAGCCTTGGGACAGACCCGACTAACACAGAAGTGTTTGATGGCGAAATTCTGCTCTCTGGAGATGTGTATCATGCACACCTCTTACTTGTCTCGCATTTTAATCTCGAAGGTTGGTGGGCATGGCTGATATCTATATTTGAGGAGAGAGTCGAATGACTCTCTCTGCCAGAAGACCATGCAAAAGGTACTGCATTTTTGTTTTTGGGGGAGCAGGAAGAAGCCAGTAAGTCTCCTGTGGACCAAGTAATTGCTTACCTTACCTGCTTTCAACACATGATTGGTAACCAGAGTTAGCCATTTTTTGTTCTAATGCGTCGGGTTTTGCCATAAGACAAATTATGATGCCGCAAAGAATGCAATGGGGTTATTTTATTGCATAGCCTTGCTTATTTGCCCCAAATTTCTTAAAGCGGTCCCTTATCGCTTCTTTAACCACATGTTTTCTAATCGTCATAGATTGCTGACTGACAAATGACTGTACGGTATATATGCACTATATTTTTAAGATACAGATACTCTAAGCTGCATAGCAATTATAATATGAGTTAAATATTGGTATGTAACAAGTAGTCAGACCACCCTATTTCAAATGTGAAGCCGACATCTCAAACTTTGTCATTAAATATGAATAAACAAGCCCAAATGGATGCATTTGCTGCAGCTGAAAAGGCAAGCAGCAATACTGGCATGGTCATCTAAAAGTTGTGCTATTTTTGGAAAAACGAGATTGTTTTGTGGAGCATACCGATTATTGCCCTTGACATAGGTTAACCATGATAATCAAAATAAGTTATTCAAAGTGATGTTAAGTGTCTTGATTTGTGTGTTGTCAACTTTGTCTGATGTCAACAAGCATACACAAATGAACTGAATAAAAATGCAAGTTGGAACCAGTCAAAAACTAGCTTTAAATGTCATGTTTTTATCACAAGTGCGGCTGGCAACAGATAGGTGAGTTGAGATGAAGTTCATCATATGGGCTACTCTAAGTTAGGTTAAGTTGGTCAAGTGCATGACACGTGACAATAGGAACTGTGCAAGAATCAGTAACTCACAACTGCTGCTGTGCTACAAACAAGTTATACAGGATGAGATGATGTGAGGCCTCTTTAGGCTAGACAGAGGCTACTGTCATGGAAATAAGCATTGGTTTTTTTGTAAGAAACAGTGACAAATGTTTGTTTTCCCTGAACCCATCTTAACAGAAGCCAGAAGTATTTCCATTGTGTTTGGCTTGGTGATGGGCAAATGTGTAGAGTCCGAGGTTTTTTGTTTTAGTGTTTTATGCTTGCTGAATTTTCTGTTGTTATTTTGTTATTTAACTCATTTGCTTTGTTTTGTCTTTAAAGTGCTGTGGATGGGAAGTGAAAAGTGCTGCACCAAATTATTGGCGTTAATAATTTGTTATGCTCATAATACTATCATGAAATTATTATGCTTTAACTCGCTCCCGGTTGGCCGGCTAGATACCCTTCGCTCAGGTGGGGTGGGGGTCAATTTGACCCCCCTCTGAGATCTCGGGAACTAAGAATACTAGGGACACCGAATTTACAGGATGTCTTGATCTTTACGTGAAATCACTTAGGTTAAGGTTTCAGCTTCCTAGGTCATGACCTTCAGGTTGAATAAGGTCGATCAAGATCAAATTCCAGGTTGGGGTCCAAAGCGCCCCCAGAACATGGGTAACTGTCTCTAAGGAAAGTTCACAAGCCCATTTGGGGTCATTGACCTTGTTTGATCCTTTGAAAGTCATGGTGACCAAAATAATACAAGACTGATTAGCGTTTTGTATTTGAATAAGCGACAAAGGTTACACTAAGCAGTATGTTCCTAAAACAAAACGCTTGACCCGGGTCATCTTAGGTCAATGGCCTGTTCTGACCTCTAAGAAGTCAATTGAAGATGTATAATGCGGTTCTTGATATCAATAAATTAGAAATGAGCACCAGAAAGTATCCCATACAGCAAGCCCTAGAGTAATAAATCAGGTTGGTTTTTACCTTGGTCTGACCATCATACCTGACATGAGGTCAATGCAATTTGCTCATTCAATATTGGTGGTGCCTAAGAAAGCATCTCAGAGATGTACGTCTTCGTCAAACACTCCGTTGTTGTATCAGATTGAACGATTCCCTAGAAATTGCCTTCGCTGAAACCATGGGCTGACTTTGACCTGTCATAGGTCGGCGACCTTACAAGGTACGTCTGAAATTTGTATGTCAAACGATCCGCTGTGCAATTTCTACAGCCGTGCAAAATTTGGCGCGGCTACGCCGCGCCGTTCAGAAACCATTTGGGGAAAGCCCTCGGGGGTCAATTTGCCCCCACCCCCACCCAAGCGCGTGTTAATGTATGCTGTTTTATTTTAATGGCTTAAGATGTTAAAAAACGAAATGGTTTTGTCAGGTTTCTGATATTACGTCTATGCCGACTTGAAGTAGATGTCTTTGTTTGCTGAAGCATCACGAGCCCATAAGTTCCATCTTTTTTTAATTGATTTTTTCACTCCCGCATGGTCTTTTTGCGATGATTTTTTTACTCTCACCCTAGTTCAAAAGCGGTTCTAGCTCCCTGCACAGAAGGCCTGCACCGCCTGTCGATATTTTTGCTTCGCTCCGTGTCGAACAAAGTGGTATTTGCTGGGGTATTTTCGCAGGCATTCGAATCTTACGAGTTCGGCACACGCCATCGTGCTTAACGGCGACCACACAGCATGCTAGAGTGGCGTGCTCCACGTCTAAGGCCGGCTGGGATATTCATCATCCACTGTCCTTGGCTCGCGGACACTGAACCTGACAGCGGAAATGCCGCCGCCAAACAAGCATCGATTTAGTTTCCCCACTTTTACATGAACGTGTCTTGCCACGTCTGCGGACGTTAAAACCCCACTACCGCAACAGGCGGTGTGTTCACGGCAGCCAGCACTCTGTTGTGCTCACCGTAGTTGACATTGTGTCCACTGTTTGCTTCCCCTGCAGCCGGCATTGTATCCGCTGCAGCAGACGCCGCTGGTCGACGGGCCGCGTCTCAAATCAATGATCCACCTACCTCAGGGAGGTTACAAAGCCGTCGAGGCCGCGGATTAGTATAGTGCGGCACGCCGCAGGGAAGCGGACGCAGCGCTCTCGGTGTCATGGTCAGGTCAGCTTGCTGGCGACCGACTCCGGTGGTCAGCGCCCGCCGCTTGCTAGTGCTCGGCTGTGTCGTGCTGGCCATCTACCAGTGTCTGCAGCTGCTGCAGCTGTACCTCAGCGAGCCCGTCTCTATGGCGCTCTCTTTCACGCCTCGACAGGACGTTGCTGTGCCCAGCATCACCATCTGCGGCAATCCCTACGACCTTCCTAGCAAGAAGATCCGCCGTCTGAAGAACGCCACGATCGCTGAGAGGGGGTGGCTGACTGGTGTGCCCCTGGGCGCTCAAATGACAAGCTGCTACCCCGGCTGCTACACAGATGTCAACATCAGCTACCCGGGAGGTCACGCTCCGGTCGAAGCCGGGACCTGGCGTTCCTGGGTCATGCGAGAGGTGGCGATGTTGTGCCACACCTTCACCCCTAACGTGACCTGGGGACAGGTAGCCGGCATGGGCAACACAAGGAGAGCGCAAATGGTCATATCGATGAAAGAGAGAGCGAACACTTCTGCCGAATGGGAGTACGCTGTTGGCATCCATCCAAGACGGCGCCCAGTGATGGATAACTTCGGGATTCAAGCGCTGGATACCGATCGGATGTTTCATCTGCGCACTGACGAAGTCGCCAATGTTTTTGTGGCATCGCGTATCTACGACAGGGAAAGCCTGCACCGTAAAAGGTGCAAATCGGCGCCTGACTACAGCTATGAGATGTGTGTACTGTACTGCAACTACGCACTCTGGGCAGGCAAGATGAACTGCTCAGCACCGGATATGCTGGAGGACTTTCCCTATCTAACCGAATGTTCCTGGTGGCAGCTGAACACGCCAATAGACTTTGCAAAACACCTGGAAGGCTGCCGTTGTCTGCCAGCCTGCAAGAATCAACGGTACATCGCGGACCATGACATCAAACGTGCATTTAAAACATACCAGCGCTCGGTCATCAATATCATGACTGCTCAGGTCCCGGAAGAGGTGGCGACGGAGCGCCGCTCGTACCCGCTGATCAGCCTGGTCAGCGAGATGGGCGGCTACATAGGCCTGCTGCTGGGGATCTCCGTGCTGTCGCTGGCAGATCTACTGAAGTCCGGCCTCCGCTGGTGCGGCGCAGCGTTCAGACGACGCCCGGCGTCCGATCCAGCTGACAGGGTCATCGAGGTTCAGCCCTGACCCGACCGTCCGACCCCGCAGGCCCAGCCCATCCCCGGCAGTTACAGACTCCCGACCCCAGCGTGCGGCGCACGTAGCCCGCATGCAGCGAACGCGGCGAGGCTGGGTGGGACGCGGGACGACCAGGACCGTGCGCACGAGGAAAACATCATTGTTTTATTGCGTTGCGACCAGGAGTAAAACGCCATTGTTTTCGGAGAATGCAGCCTGCACTCCAAATTTCGCAAAATTGACAAAGGCTATGGTAATGCGTGGAGAGAATCCGCTCACGAAAACTAGCTGCGCCCCGAGGCACATGACGAAACTTCGGTTTGTGTTTGCAACTATGTGCCTGAATCATGCGCACGGAGAACACTAGGCTCAGCACACACACCAGGGGAGCCGAGGTGCATTCGGGATAAAAGAGCATTCCGCTATGCCGTTCACCCCCACGGCCGAGTACAACCTGACTGCGCTGAGCGTCAGCAGCAGTATAATACACTGCGTGATGGCCACACTGCCGGCAAAATACAGATGCGTCTTGCGTAATACGGCTCGTTGGGCCGCCATCTGCCACCTGTACCGAAGCACACTCTGGCATGTGCACTTCGCCTCCTCATATTCCGATCTGGCTGGCGTCCACCGCTCGATGTGTATGAACGAGTTGTCGTGTGACGTACTTCTGTGTACGAATGTACCGGGTACGCGGCCATCACGATGGTATAGTTAACAACAAATTCACGTTCGGATTCGGATTCGTATACGCCGAAAACACGGTCACGTATCATGAAGGCCTTAGGCAACTCCGTCACTAGGGCTGCGGACCACACTCTGAAAATAGCCGCATGTCGCCATGACTTCAAATGTGTGTACGTGCTTGGCAACCTGACCTCCACGTGCCATAATACAGCCTCCAGGCAACCATAGGCAAAAAAAAACGCGGAGACCACATACCCTTCCAAACGATGAATCGAATCGAATTCAGAAACGGCCATGTTCTCGCCACGATCGCCGCTCGTTAGGTACATATACCTTTGGCTTCCTTGCCTCTGAAGGTCGCTAGCCTTCAGGTAATGCGGGTAAATACGCTGTTACGCACTAGTCCACCATAAGTGTATACAAAAACGTCCAGTGCCAGACGTAATGTCAACTATGTGCGCTTTTGCTGCCAGTTCTCCAAAGGTTACTGTAAGCCTTCAGGCTGCTAGGCATAAGCAACGCGGTTTCGTATAAATCCGTCAACAGTACGTCGATTTAACATACAAGATTGCCTCGTAATTGCCAGAGCATCAGCTATGGGTGATCATGTTGGCTTCCTGACCTTTGAAGGTCACATATAGCCCAAAACATTAAGAGATTAAAAACGAGGACCCTGAATGCACCGCCATTTGTAAGTTGATTCTAAATATTAGCATGGCTACTTTGCAACATGTAATAAAAATCGTTCAAAATCGCTGCATGATATGGCGTGTGCAGCGCCCAGACAGAGGCATTCGCGGATAAGATTTCCAGTACCCAATGCAATCGCCGCCTATGTCAATACGCTCCCACTATCAGAGGTGTTTCAAGAGGGCGTCATGGGTCCGTTCCTTCTCCCTGGCCCCATTAGGTTTTAGTGCTCCAAAACAGCACCCAAATATCATGGTGTAGAGGTTCAGGGGCACCACAACGTCCGTGCTGAGTCACCTGACGAATCTTGAATCAGCCCATTTGACGAAGGAGCGCCAAAACCTTTAGTTCCGGGCCTTTTTTGAGAAGCCACACCAAGAGGCACTAAGGGGCACCAATTCGAGACGGCACCATAAAGGTATTCAAGCCTTTATTCTCAAGAGGTATCAAACTTCATGTGTACAGGGTTGTTGCCCATTCCCTAATAAAATGATTGATCGCCCTCTTAGGCGAGGGGCACCAAAATCTGCATTTCCGGGTACCTCAGCCTTTTTCAGTGGGCGTCAAATTCAAGCGGGTGATTTCTAGAGCCCAAAACCTTCAATTTAAAAAGTTTCAAAAATCTACAGATACCGCAATTTATGTGCCCTTGAACCCGATGAAACTATAGACCGTCCTACTCAGATAGAAAGGCACTAAAAACCTTCCTTTCGGAGCACTATAGCGGTTATTTTCTAGACGCACCAGATCCTATCGGGCCTTTCAAGGAGCCCCGAAGCCCTTTTTCCCAGGGGCCCAAAACACAGGGGCGTCACAAATGGTTTGCATTCCATCCTGACGAAACTTGGATTGGCCCCTTCGGCGAAGGGGCACCAAAAACCTTTATCATAGAATCGTGAAATTTGCTTTCAAGAGGCTCCCAATCTCAGGGGACACCACATATAACCTCGAAACCGTCATTTTCAAGAGCCACAAATTCCAGTGGACACTGCAATGTTCGTGCCTGCCCACTGACGAACGTCTGCTGACCGTTGGCCGGTTCGTGCCCACTCACTTCAGTTTACCTCCGGAAACCTGATCCTGTGCCACTTGCCCCTATCGCTAACTGCACTCAAGAAACGTGGCTGACGTGATGGATTGATCGAGACAGTTTTGTATGAAGGAAGTGACTGTGATCAGATGACCTCGGCGAATGTGGTCTTCATTGTGAATGAAATATATGTAGGCAAACGAAACGGGACTTTCAGTTGTTTTTTCAAGGGAAACGGGGCTTTCAGTTTCCGTGCAGTGATTTTCATTGCCTAGCTTGTCGATACGCTGCTCCTTACGATATCAGTCTAGTCGTTGAAAAAAAACAATATTGATTGATGTTAGGTCTCTTGCAGCGCTTAGGCACTATGGTTACTTTAAATTCTTTACTACAGGTGATCTGACACGTTCGGTCAGACAAAGTAAAGTGCCATTTTGGTGCCAGGTCTACGGAGCTTATGCCGCAATGCACACTTTAACACAGAGCGCGTTACCTGGACACTGTAACATTCCAGCCACAAGAAGTGAAAGCTACATAATCATATTTTGGAAAAGATGCGCATATGCGGCGGCAGGTGAGGCATTGGTTATCGTGGTATATGAACCACTGTGGCACCGTCTGTATCGCACAGTGACATTCATGTCCGACGGCTGCTTGTTTACGTCGGCAGCTAGCCAACGTGTGCAATGCCTGCGGGGAAATTTCTATTAGTGACACTCTTCTTTGACGACTGCGGGCTGGAAACAGAGGCCAGCTATCAATGAAAAGTCCAGCTGTCGCAACAAAGGGCAGCTGTCAGAAGGCAGCAGGCCCATGCGTGCGACGATCACGCGCGACCACGCGACAACTGCGTAGCCACGCTTCCCTTTTTGAGGGATTTAATTCAGTGGTTTCTTTGCATGTTTATTGCCATTCATTGCATCTTTATCTTAGTTTTATTGCATTTATTAATATTTCATTTTTCGGATCCCATTAACCAGTGCAGGAAGAGCAGTGAGGCCACCCAGCTAACGGCTGGTGAAGGGGCGAGCAGGCATGCTATTTACAAATCTCCAAACGATCTCAGCACCACCCCTCGGTGCCCTGGTAATGAGCCAAAATGCCACCTTTTCCATTGAGATAATATTCATGCAAAATATGAGGTTTCCTTTCATTCACCAGCGAAGCAGCATGGAACGGGTGAGCGTCGACGGGGCTCATTAACTGACCGTGAACGCGCTCATCACGTAAATATCAGGCGAAAGTCGTCAGCAAGTTGGCTTTAAGACATTCCCGTCGATACATTGTTAAAAAGCGTTCGCCATGGACTCCGTCGCGTTCGTCATACATACTTGGGGAAGGGGGGGCTGTTACCGGTGAGTTATCCCTTGGCCAGCCGCAACTGAAAATATAATCCTCGGATTAGTTTGCACACCATGCGAGCAACAGGCGAGAAAACCCCAGAGTCCAACATTTCGCTGCATTCCGCATGAAGCCAATGGTACCTGGCTACTATCTGCACGTGATTTCAGAACTGTCGTGTTGAAGAACTAGAGTAATTAGTTTGATCTCGGCCAATATTTAGGATGAAGGCCTCCCCGCGAATGATGCCGCGGGCGAAGCCTGTAACAGTGTATCCTTTGTCATGCATAAGTTGATTCAACTGCTACCTTACTTGGTCCCGTGGTGCCGTTGCATCCCGCAAGTGGTCACCAACTTTTTCTAGTTTATCGGGGGATTTCTGGTTTCTTCCTGATAGTTTATGAGTATCTTTAACGCGCATCGGTTCTATGGATACCAAATCACGCGACAAATTGGACACAGGCTTCCAATGGCCGCGTAGCAAAATAAGCGCATTTAGTATCCAACCAGATGCGTTATTGGGCAACAACCGCAGACGGCAGACGTGTGGAAAGCCGGTCTCCGCATGCATAAGCGACACTTTCTTGATGTTTGTCTCTGAGACCACTTATTCCTCACAGACGCTGATAATCCAAACTTTAAACGAGACCGGTAAAATTCGGTGTTTGGTTCCACACCCTGCGGTTTGTCATTCTGGTGAGCGGCTGCCAAGATTTCCTGAATCAGCCAGATATTTGTCTCGGGAACTAGCGAGGGAGAGCGGAAATGTGGCTTGACTAGATCCCGTTCATTTGTTGCCATAAAGCGACCGCCCGTTGCCCTGCTTGCATATATTTTTCGTTTCTGACCCTCTTTCTCCGCCACATTCCGCTCATGCGGACCTCTAATGATTTTGGCATTATTTCAAAACAAGCACCGCATTACCACCCAAACGCATGTCAATGCTTAGGTCACCCTGGCGTCAATTCAACCTGTTTGCATTACTGCATTACTGCACCAGTTAACATGATCAATTTTCACAACTAGCGTTCCACTTTTGGTGTGTTTTATTATTTCTTGTTCCCCTCAATCCCTCAGTTTGCTGACTGCATGTGTGCAAATGTACACATACACCTGCCATGTCATCTCGATCCGGAAGAGTCCGATTGGTCAGGGGCTCCTGGTGTCCGCTGTCTCCGGTGTCGTCCGACGGAGCCACAAGTACAGCGACGGACAGAGCTTTAGATCAGCTCAGTTCAGTTTATTTGAAACAATTCGCAAAGTGGGTTTGACTTCTTCACGTCAAAAACTAAGGGACACACTGCACTTAGGCTGGCTGTTACGCAGGACAGCCAAGAATCAAACTTTTTCAGTCAAGTGGAAACGTTAAGCTATGAGCTATCAGGATGTCGTACACGTAAAAACAGACCTCGATGGCAGGTGTTCCTCACATATTACACATGGCAGTCTTAAAAGCGCCCAGCGTGGCGACGGTGCTAAAGATGATGGCATGCGATTCCATGCAGAGGCTGCGCGATATGAAAAGACGCCCCATACCGAAGCCTGCCTCCACTTGCGAAGGTGTAGACTATCCCTGCCAGAAGCACGGATTTTATACGAGGGCACGGCGGCACGACTTGTAGACGGCGCCCGGACATCGACAGCTGCGCCCCCCAGCGGCGGTGCCCTGAAGACCTTGACTGCTTTACGCTGCACTACCAGGTCCCCGATCCATGGCCATCCAAGAGAGTTTAGACGCGGGTTCATATGGATGTTTTTATCCATTGATGATTCCATACGCAAACTGAATTCGTTTTTGTATCTACTATGCAACTGACCCTTGGCACACGACCTTGGGCAACTGACCCTTGGCACCCCACGCGCACAGTACATGATATGAAGAAATGTGTTCGCACAGATACTAATTTTGATGACTTTCAACGAGAATTAATGCCAAAATCTGTACAAAGAGGCAAGGATGACATTTTGTGTTTGAACTACGCGCGTGACGTGCGCGCACGAGGACAGGCCGGAGGCCGCCACAACGCCCGGGTTTTGAATCCTCAGGTTTTGGAGGGGTGCGCGGCCGTTCCGTCGATGACAAAGTTAAAGTTGGCTGCTTTTCAGTTTCGTTTGGATGCAACGAAAGAAAACCATATGCTCCTTTCATTTTGGGAAGAGCTAGCACAAACCACAGTTTGTTTTTGAGGGCGTCAAGATCCGGCCCATCAGAACGCGCACAGCCAAGGCACATTATATCATCAGCGGATGAGGTGGGGCGACCATGTGGCAGCTATCTAGACAGATCATAAGTGAACAAAATGAAGAGAATGGGACAAATGATCGAGCCCTGGGGCACGCCGCACGACATCGGAAGGGAGAGCCATACGCTACGCACAATCTGCTCGCGCCACTCCTAAACTAACCAGTGCCAGCTACGTCATACCAAGACAGCTAAGTGAGAAGGACGCCAGCGTCGACGCTGTTAAACGCCTTCAAGAGATCGTTCGTTCTCACCGACGATATCAATCAGTTGGCGACGTCGGTGACCAGGCGCTCGACAGCGCCGAACACGGCGTCCTCAATGGAGCGCCATGCTCTGAGCGGCATGCCCCGGGGGCACGCACGCTAGGATGGGTTCAGTAGGCTGGTCGATAACAGGTACCTGCTCAGTCGGCTACAAACTACCAATCCCAGAATCTTGAAAAGCACAGTGAGCGGGGATATAGGGTTGTCACTGGACGGCACGGCTGGGTTAAGAATCGGTGCGACACATGCCGTCTTTCATTGGTCGGCATACGCTGGTCGCAAAGTACAAGCTGACAAGTGCGGTCCAATGACAGCATAGCACTGACGCGCAGGTGTAAGCGGCACCTCGTCCAGCCACGCTGCACACGAGAGCACTCGTACGGCGAGCGCAACGAGACAGCTCCGGCAGCGTCGCCTTGAGCTTGAGCTGGAAGCCTGCAGTGCGAACAGAGGGTGGTCACCATGGTTCTTAGTTCGTCATGGTTCTCGCCTAAATAGTTCGCTGAACACCGGGGAAGAGATGAGGGTGTCATTGCTGTCATTCTAGCGACACGGGGTGGGATCTCCTGGTCGATCCGGAGGCCATTAGGACATATCATATCACATTGTTCTCCTCCCTGACACGGGAGGCCTTCTGCCCTGCGCAGCTGGCTCCGGATAAGCACAGGAATCATCATTGACTCAACAACATCGCTGATCGCCAAAGGTGGTCCAATAATTGTCACACAGGCTCCATTTCCGTGTTTTTCTGTTTTCGTCACAGATATTGAAGAATCCCTGAACGTAGATTGCATATGAAATGGGGTCCTAAGCTTGCACTAATATGGCTAATGCATGTTCGTCTTAAAATGTCCAGGATTCAGTCAGAGTTGATTACTGATAAAAACTATGCAATATGGTTTTGAACATACGCGCTCGCAAGTCACAGCAACAACAGTCTGAACGCCCGGCGTTGCAGTCTCCATAGGCCGAGTGGCGTCGGCCTGCGGCTGTGACACTAAGCGATGTCCAATAAACAAATGAACAAGATGACGCACCTTAGGAAAAATGGCTTGTGAACTAGGTGAGTCGGCATGTATATTTAAATGTGGTGCAAAAATAAGCTAGACACAACCTTAATCTGAAAAGTGTGTGTGGGGGGGGGGGGGG
>NW_023596545.1:7136121-7147947 GCF_011947565.3 Pollicipes pollicipes
GTGTAACGCAACACCTGTGCAGAATTTGAGAACGGTCGTGTTTTGGGTAGTAAGACGTTCCAAGCTCATATATCTCAAACCAATGAAAATAAGGCTGCGTTCTTGAAACGATGCAAACGCTGCTACCAGTTGCTGAGATTATGTTTGTTAACACCGGGTGAGATAACGAAACAATTTGAGCGTTGCCATTTTTTGGCGAAAATAATTAACGTTTGAAAACCGCGATGTTTTTGTAACTGAATGAAAGGGCATGGTCCATTAAAGGTGTGTGGATAAAGCGGCAGACGTTTCTGTGCGTGTAGAGCAGTTTTCACAGTACTTGCAAATTCCGCATCAAGTGGGGCTTTTAAAGTTGTACCTTTTTTAATAAAAAAACTATACACGAAGTAGTTTTTAAGTTGCATCCATCGTTTCCGCCGTGCGATACGCGTCTAAGTTACCCATAACACAATATTTGCACCACTTAAAACATGAAGGATTCTTGATGCACGCAAATTTCCATGATTTTGTTTGCTGAGACCCGCTCTATTTGAAAGCAGATTGCCCGTGCAAACGATACACAATGGTGGAACAACATTCAGTGGCGTGTTGTTCAACATGCAAGTGAACACAAATCTCGCCGCAGCCAATTTGTTTCAGAAACGTCAAAATTCAGAAACAAATGTTTTTTCGTCTCAAATGAGGGCGAATGGCAAGCTTCAGCGCATGAAGGAAGCGCATGCATGTTCTTTGCCGGTTGACGCGTTTTGCACGAAGTTGCCAGTTTCAAAATTTGAAGTTGGTTGTACCTAACTGAAACCCAATCGGCATTAAACCGTTTATGTCGCACCCATAACACGGGAAGGCAATTCTGCGTCAAAACAGGTTGTTAACGCAACACCTGGGCAGAATTTAAAAACGGCAGTTTTTTCGTAGTAAAACGTTCCGAGCTCATATCTTTCAAGCCAATGAAAATCGAAGTGTGCTTTTTTCAACCGATGTAAAACGATGTTACCAGCTGTTCCAGACATTTTTGATGGCCGGGTGATAACCAAAACAATTTGGGCTTGACGATGTTTTTGAAAAGAATAGAAAATTTCCAAACCCAATTTTTTCGTTACAGAATGAAAGGGCGTGGTCCATTTAGTGTGCGTTGTGCGTAATCGCGATGGAAAAATTTCTTTTTTTCGAAATTATAGTCCCCCAGAATTCTGGTCATCACCCGGTGATCAACATTGTAGTCAACAAGTGGTAACGTCGTTTTGCATCGTTTGCAGGTAAAGGCAGCCTTCTATTTTCGTTGGTTCAAGAGAGATGAGTTTGGCACGTTATGCTACCTAAAAACGGCCGATTTCAACTTCTGCAGAGGTGTTGCGTTACACCTGTTTTGACGCACAATTGCCTTTCCGTGCTAAGGTGCGACATGAACTGTCCAGTGCCGATAGGCTGTCTGTTAGGTACAACCAACGTGAAGTTTTGTTGAAACATGGCCATCTCGTGCTATACGCGTCAACCGGCACCGATCAACACGTATCCGCGTTGTTCTCGTGCTGAATTTAATGTTTGTCCTCATTTGAGACAAAAAGCGGCCGTTTCTGAACTTCGTCTTTTTTCGCAACAAAGTGGCCGCAGTGAGATTTGTGTTCACATGCATGTGGAAAACAACGCCACCGAATGTTTGTTCCGCAATTGTGTATCGCTTGCATCTGCAGTCTGCTTTCAAACAGAGCGGGTCTGAGAAACAAAACCATGGAATTTTGCGCTCATCAGTAATGCTGCATGTTTCCAGTGGTGCAATCATGTTTTATTATTGGTCATTCGACGCGTAATCGCACAGCAAACATGATGGTGTAACTTAACAAATTAACACATGTACAGCTTTTAAGTTATTTGAAAGAAATACTACTCCAGGTAGAGTTTGCTTGGTGCTCGAGGTAGAGTTTGCAGTTGCTGCAGAAACTACTTCCATGCACAGAAAAACTTGCCGCTGGATTTACACACTAATTGGACCATGCTCTTTCATTCTGAAAATAAAAAAAATAGGGTTGGGAATTTTTTTTACTTTTTTCCACACAAAAATGGACCCCAAAACATTTAGTCGTCACCCGGTGATCAAAAAGGTAGTCAACAAATAGTACCATCGTTTGATATCGTTTGCAATTAAAAGCAGCCTTTTTTCATTGGTTCGAGCGATATCATTTTGGAACCCTTTGCTACTAAAAAAACGGCCGTTTTCAAATTCTGCAGAAACCTTGCGTTACACCTGTTTCGACGCACAAGTTCGTTCCCGTGCTATGATGTGACATAAATTGTCCAATGCCGGAAGGTTTTCATGTAGGTACAAAAAACGTGAAATTTTGTTGAAAAATGACCATCTCGTGCATAACGCGCCAACCGGCACTGAACATCCGTCCGCTTGGTAGTTGTGCCGAATTTGATATTGTCCCTCATTTGAGACGCAAAAACGTCCGTTTCTGAATTTTGATTTTTTTGGCAACAAAGTGGCCGCGGTGGGATTTGTGTTCACTTGCATGTTGAGAACAACGCCATTAAATGCTTGTTGCACATTTTGTATCGTTTGCACCGGCAATCTGCTTTCGGACAGAGCGAGTCTCAGAAACAAAACCATGGAACCTTGCGCGCATCAAGAATACTGTATGTTTCCAGTGGTACAATCATGTTTTATTATGAGTCATTCGACGTGTAATCGCACGGCGAACACGATTGTGTGACTTAAAAAATAACGAATGTATAGTTTTTAAGTTATTTGAGAAAAAAACACTCACAACCGGCGCTCGATGTAAGGTTTGCAATTACTGCAGAAACTGTTTACATGCACAGAAACACTTGCCGCTGCATTTACATACTAAATGGACCATGGCCTTTGATTCTAAAATGGCATACACCACTGCAAACATGCAGCATTCTTGATGCGCGCAAAATTCCATGGTTCTGTTTCTGAGACTCGCTCCGTTTGAAAGTAGATTGCTCTTGCAAGCGATACGCAATGGTGCCAGATATATTCAGTGGCGTTGTTGTCAACATGCAAGTGAGCACAAATCTCGCCGCAGCCACTTTGTCCCAAAAAAAGTCAAAATTTAGAAACGTACGTTGTTTCGTCCCAAATGAGGGCCAACATCAAATCCAGCACGACTACAAAGCGGATGCATGTTCTGTGCCGGTTGAGGCGTTTTGCACGAGATGGCCCTTTTCAGCAACATTTCATGCTGGTTGTGCCTTACTGAAAACCTGTCGGCACTGGATAGTAACATGCCAAACCATAGCACGGGAAGGCAATTGTGCGTCAAAACAGGCGTAACGCAACATCTGTGCAGAAGTTCAAAACGGCCGTTTTTGGGTAGTAACACGTTCCAAGCTCAGATCTCTTGAACCAAGGAAAATAGAAGTCTGCTCTTACTTGCAAACGATGTAAAACGATGTTACCACTTGTTGACAACATTTTTGATCACCGCGTGGTTACCTAAAATGTTATGCGTGACCATTTTTTCGGAAGAAATGAAGGTTTTCCAAACTCGATTTTTCCATTCCAGAATAAAAAGGCATAGTTTATTAGGTGTGTTAATGCTGCGGCAAGTGTTTCTGTGCGTGCAAACAGTTTCTGGAGCAATTGCAAAATCTACATGGAGCGCCGTTTGTAAGTGTTTTTTCTTCAAATAACCTAAAAACTATACATGCGTTAATTAATTAACCTACACCATCGTGTTTGCCGTGCGATTACGCCTCCAATGACCTGTAATAAAACATGGTTGCGCCAGTGGAAACACACAGCATTCTTGTTGCGCGCAAAGTTCCATGGTTTTGTTTCTGAGACCCGATCCGTTTGGAAACAGATTGCCGGTGCCAACGATACACAATGGTGAAACAAACATTCAGTGCTGTTTTTGTCAACATGCAAATAAACACAAATTTCGCCGCAACTACTCTTTTGCCAAAAAAAGTCAAACTTGAGAAACGAACATTTATTCGTCTCCATTGACGTCCAACAGCAACCTCAGCTCGAGTACAATGCGGATGCATGTTCTGTGCCCGTTGTCGTGTTTTGCACGAGAAGGCCATTTTTCAAGATAGTTTCACGTTGGTTGTATCTAGTTGAAAACCTATCAGCACTGGACAGTTTATGTCACACCGTAGGAGGGTAATGCAATTTTGCGTCAAAACAGCTGTAACGCAACACCTGTGCGGAATTTGAAAAGGGCCGTGATTTAGGTAGTAAAACGTTCCACACTCATATCTCCTAAAACAATGAAAATAGAGGGCTGGTTTTACTTGCAAACGACGCAAAACGATGTTATCGCTTGTTGGCCACATTTTTGATCACCGGGTGACGACCAAAAGTTTTGGGCGTGACCATCTTTCCGAAAAAATAAAATTTTACCAAACTTGATTTTTTCAATACAGAATGAAAGGGCATGACCCATCTAGTGTGTAAATGTGGGGGAAGTGGTTTTGTGCATGCAAGCAGTTTCTACAGCATTGTCAAGGTTTACATCGAGCGCCGCCTATGAGTATTTTTTCTCAAATAACTCAGCAAATTAACGCAGGTATAGCTTTTAAGTTACTCTATCGTGTTCGCCGCGCAATTACGCGTCTAATGACCCATAATACAACATGTTTGCACCACTGGAAACATACAGTATTCTGGATGCACGCAAATTCCCATTTTTTTCTGAGACCCGCTCTTTTTGAAAGCATATTGCACGTGCAGACGATACACAATGATGGAAAACAATATACAGTGTTGTTGTCGACCTACAAGTGAACACAAACTCTCTCAAATGTGTGAGTGTTTTTGTGCGTGCAAACAGTTTATACAGCTTTTGCAAAATCTACATCAAGAACGGTTTATGAGTGTTTTTTCCCAAATAACTTGGAAAAGTAACGCATGTATAGTTTTTAGGTTACACCATCGCGTTCGCCGTGCGATTACGCGTCTAATGACCTAAAATACAACATGATTGCACCACTGGAAACATACAGCATACTTGATACGTGCAAATTTCCATGGTTTTCTTTCTGAGACTCGCTCTGTTTGAAAACAGATTGCCGGTGCAAACGATACACAATGGTGGAACAAACATTTAGTGACGTTGTCAACATGCAAGTGAACACAAATCTCACCCCGGCCACTTTGTTGCGAAAAAGTCAAAATTCAGAAACGGACGTTTTTTCGTCTCAAATGTGGTGCCAATAGCCAATGCAGCACAAGTATAAAGCGGATGCATGTTCTGTGCCGTTTGACGCGTTTTGCACGAGATGGCCTTTTTCAAAAGAATTTGACGTTGGTTGTACCTAACTGAAAACCTATTGGCACTGGACAGTTTATGTCACGCCATAGCATGGGAAGGCAATGCTGCGTCAAAACAGGTGTAGCGCAACACCTGCGCATAATTTAACAACGGCCGTTTTGGGGTAGTAAAACGTTCCAAACTCATACTTCTCGAACCAATAAAAATAGAAGCCTGTTTGTACTTGGAAACTATGTAAAACGATGTTATCACTCGTTGACTGCATTTTTTATCACCGGGAGATGACCAAAAATTTTGGGCACGACAATTTGTTAGAAAAGTTTCCAAACGCAATTTTTTTCATTACAGAATGAAATGGCGTGGTCCACTTAGTGTGCACATGCAGCGGCAAGTGTTTCTGTGTACGCGAAGAGTTTCTACACCAATTACAAAATCTACATCGACCGCTGCTTGTGAGTGTTTTTTTAATAGCCTAAAATATATACATTTCTTAACTTTCCTAGTTACACCATTGTGTTTGCCGTGCGATTACGCGTCTAATGACCTATAATACAACATTATTGCACCACTGGAAACATACAGCATACCTGATGCGTGCAAATTCCCATGGTTTCGTTTCTGAGACCCGCTCCGTTTGAAAGCGATTGCGCGTGCAAACGATACACAGTGATGGAACAAACATTCAGTGCCGTTGTTGTCAACATACAAGTGAGCACAAACTTCGTCACGGCCACTTTGTTGCCAACAAAAATCAAAATTCAGAAACGGACGCATTTTCGTCTCAAATGTGGTGCCAATAACAAATTCAGCACGAGTGTAAAGCGGATGCATGTTCTGTGCCAGTTGACGCGTTTTGCACGAGATGGCATTTTTCAACAAAAAGTATCGGCACTGGACAGTTTATGTCACAGCGCAGCAAGGGAAGGCAATTGTGCGTCAAAACGGGTGCAACGCAACGCCTGTGCAGAATTTGAAAACGGGCGTTTTTTGGGTAGTAAAACGTTCCAAACTCTTATCTCTCAAACCAATGAAAATAGAAGGCAGCTTTTACTAGCAAACGATGTAAAATGATGTTACCACTTGTTGACCGCATTTTTGATCACCGGGTGATTACCAAAGATTTTGGGCGTGACCTTTTTTCCGAAAAAAAATGAAAATTTCCAAACGCAATTTTTCATTCCAGAATGAAAGCGCATCTTCCATTTAGTGTGTCAAGGCAGCGGCAAGTGCTTCTATGCATGTAAACTGTTGCCGGACATTTCGGTACTGCCAGTACCTGGCAGTATCGAATTGCTTGATAGTACCGAAATTCCGGTATTTTTGAGCTTTTTGGTGAAAAAGTGTTCAAAGCGCTCCGGAGGGGTTTCAGATCGTTTTTGGCGTCGGAACTGGTAGGATGGTTTTTCGACGGTGTGTTAAACAGTTGTGTTTACGAGTCGGAAAACCACCTTCTCCATACGCACACTTCTTCACGGTGGCGGCGCCTGGCGACCACCGCCGCTCCCCCGCCACCCCGCTGGGTAATCGCCGCGGCGGGCAAGAGGGGACTGGTCACCATTGTGAGATCCGATCCTTTGGCAAAAGCCGCCGGGCCTTGGAGGTGGGCGCGATATCGCTGCCTGTGCCCGTGGAATGCTTGTAACTGAGCAGTCCGGCACCAAATACTTTGCAGACTGCCAACAGCCTGCTCAAGGTGCGTGTACCTTGAGTGCGTGTTGCGAGATACGTCGCGGAAGGCATACAACTTATGGCAATGGGTGTACTTAAGTCTTGTTTGACTTTGCGCTTTAGAAATTGAGTTGGATTTATCAAGCCAGGTCGGCATTGCGTACGGCTGGTCGTGTTTTGCATTTACTTTGCGGAAATTGCCGTTCCATTTCGTAAAGATCTTTCTACGCTCTTCTTGTTCGAAAATGTGCCTTTCCAAGAACTGGAATTCTAGCATCATATTTCTGTCATATTTTTGTATGATTTTTTATCGTTTTAGTGTCGTGCCCGAAGTTATCATGGCTGCAGCACTATCACACCATTATCTTAGTCAACGTCCAGAGATCGAGCGCGTTATCAGGCGCCTCCAAATTGGTATGAATGGAACTACTAGCAAAGCTGCCCCCGCCCGCCAGAAATAGCTGCAATCCAACGTGGTCGGCGTCAATGGTATGCAGACAGGGGGACGCGGCCCCAGCCGTATCGCGGCACACCCCGCGGCACGCCGCGCACAAAAGGCGCCCTCCCTCTTGTGGCGGGCGGGCTCGGCCCGGCCCCGACCGGCGAGTCGGACGGCTCCGAGACGCAGGACCTTACGATACCTTTAGCGTTTGCACTTGAGAAACGAACTGCTTGCTAGTTCGGACAGCTGGCTTCGCAATGTTGTATACTGTACGCAGCTGCGCTTGTGTTGAGCATAAAACGTTAGATTCGTGGGCATGTGGGCTCTCCTATGCAGATTGCATATCTATTACCTGCGTGAAAGCCTTTTTCACGTTAAGTTGAATCACTGAAAAGTTTTTAAAAGTTCAAGTGTTTCTGGGAGGTTCTACTATACACTAAACACTCTGACAAAAAACGGTTTCCATGCAACTTCACTAGTATGCATAAGCAGGCCTTTTGTATCCAACTTAGATTATTTGCATGTCAAACAAGCCTTTTAATCATGTCAGAGACCCTACTCATACTTGTAGCATTTGTAGTTTGAGAGGTGTTGCACGGTAAATATCATTAATTAGTTGCAAATCCCTTGAAGCTGTGTGTATGTTATGAATGATCACTCGACATTAAACTCATTAAGATGTGGTTTGGTAACAGCAATGGCGTCTTACGCTGGTGCAAGCCAAGCCCTACAAGTAATTTCATTGTGCAGGTATAATACTTCGGCATGCAATCAGCTAGAAACAATGCCTTTGGGCCGAATCCTACCAACAGGTTATTTGTCACCCTGATATATTTCTATAACTATACAAGCCAGCATTTGCATGAATTGACGTTGAAAGCTCCTTGTTTTATGGTCAGTTAGCATTTTATGCATGCCAGATGGAACCGGCTGTTTGGCTCAGTGTCAGGGCCCAAAAAATAGGGATACAGAACCTTAGCAAGAGGGACCTAAAAGAAGCCCTCTGACTGACGTTTCAGGTTATGGCACTACGGGTGGGTGGGGGCCGGGTCCGAGTCCAATCGTGCCGTTGATCTTTGGTCCTGCGGGGTTCTCCGGCCCCTCTCCGAACGTCATCAAACAAAGGCCGTGACCGACTGGGGACCACTAGCCGAGACATATCCTCTGGTCACGCACTGTGGGCCCCTGGCCGACAAGGGGCCCATTCACTGTTTCAGAGACCCAGACCAATGTCAATCGTGGCCGCTGATCTTGCTCCTGTTTGGCAAATGGCCCCAAGGTTCAGGATGACAGGGAGCCATCTGTCTGGTGTTCGCGGTCTCTGGCCGAGTTAGACATCCGCATTGTCTCGGGGGTCCTTAACGGTACAAAAGGACCTCTGACCGATATTTCAAGTTATCACCCTACGGACCACGATTCTTTATGTGACCTAAAGCCAATCTTGCGGGCCGATGTGCCCTTCAGCCAGGCCCTTAATAGTCTGTTCTGTTGGCCACCCAGGTCCCTCTTCGGCCTCATCACACACTGCCCTTGGTCGCTTCGGGTCCATTGCGAGTTTGGGCCCTCTGTTAGGTACTGGGTACCACTGATAGATACAGATGCACCAACCAGTATAAATCACTAGTTCCAGCTTTGTAGCTGGTGGGAAGTGGGCCCCCTGGCCTTCTTCCCACGGTCCGTTCCTGTCCTAATTCGGAGCGGACTGTGTACCACTGGTGGTTCCTGACCGGCATATAGACATATATTGGCTCAGGATGCCCCGGATCGGTACAAAGGACCCTCTGACTGTCCTTCAAGGGTCGGTCTCCGCAGGCCGGCACCCCTATATAGCACACCGACAAGTCGTTCGTACTCTTAGACCTCGCAATCGAGCCCTCGATCATCGAACCCGTTGGGTCCTTCATACTCTTTGGGCCTCCTACAACATTGCCTCAGACCGATTTAGAGCCCTTTGCCAGCACAGGGTCGCCGTTGGCGCTGTGGGCCTCGAGCAATGTAAATCGTCGGCTCGGTTTTTTCAGCTGCTTGAGAAATGGGCACTCCGGCCCATGCCGCCACGAAGCCGGCTGTGCGTTTCTCATGGTGTTTGATCCAACACATAGCCTGTTACCGACCCAGGGGCCCCTGATCCGTACAGGGCCCTCTGGCAGGCATTGAAGTGACCGGACCTCCGAATGGCCTTTTGAACCCTTTCGGCCCTCAAGTTGGACGACTAATCGTGGGTCCGAGGGGACCTTCGGGCCTCTCGGATACGAGGTGTGGGCACATAGCCTAGTGCCCTGCCCTTCTCTGCCTACGCTGCTGTTTCAGAAGCAACAACATTAGCCGGTTTTAGAGCTTCCAAATTCTATCAAATATTGAAAATATTGGCGACTGAAAAAACTCTGGCTATGCTAGCGATGTGTTCTGCCGGCAGCTGTACCAACATCGGCCCTCTCCCGAAAATGGGGATAGGGAGGGGCCCAGAATGGATAGCTCATTCACCATCATCTGGGCTCAAGTACGTCCCCCTTATAGGCCTAAAATAGGATCATCCCCTCCCAGGTCTTTTCAGTCCATGTTCTCAGATCTAAGAGCAAAAATTGATTTTGCCGGACTTGACCTGTGGCTTGTCTGGGCATGCAAAAATGACACTTCCCAGACCCAACGTGTGCCATTTTTTAGTCCAACCAGAAGTGGGCTCATCCCAGGCCTAAATGATGAGAGGTGCCTTTTCGGCACATGGGATGTTTACCTTATCAGCTTAATAAATTAATCATGGAGCACTGGGGCACACGTCTCCACTTTGGTCCAGACGGGCCCCCAGCGTTCTTCGGGGCCAACGATCAAGGGTCCGACTAGGGATCCCGAAGAATTGGCCAGAGACTGTATCAAGGGATCCTTGCCCGCGAATGTCCATCCTTGCGCCTATTGCGCTGATTGGTGGCCCTTGCGGGCAATGAGGGCCAATCAGTTGATTCGCGACCACTAATTGTTTCCCGTGGCGGTCTAAAGCCCATTTCCAAATTCGGGACCATTTTGGGACCTACGATTGTGGGTCATAGGATCTTTTGCATTGGCCGGGATCCCTTAGGCAATGGGGAACCGCTGTGCTGGTCAGGGGAGGGGGGGGGGATGGTCAGTACGCCTTACAGGGGACCCCATGTCGGCAAGGACCCCGAGTCAGCAATGGTTCCGTTTTCTGAGTAGGGACAGGAATGTGACCCCGATTGTCAGAGAGTCTCTAAAATTGACCAGCCCGATGATAATGAAAGGAGGAAGGATAAATGGCAATGATTAACAATAAGACAGTGAAAGAGCACTGTGTCGGAATAGGCCCAATAATGAATGTCGCTCTGGACCTCCACCCCATTTCGGTCAGGGGCCGAATGAGCTGAACTGGAATCATCTGCCAATTATTGAAATGGTATCATCTGCCAATTATTGAACCCCTGTGTCGGTAAGCAATCCTTTGGCATCAGCGAGGCCCATTACGTCAGTCCGGAATCAACTGCTCCGCTATGAGGGCCTCCCTCGCCAGGGAGGAGACCAATGCAATGTGCATCCCTCCGTGGTCCTCGTGGTTGACCAGGGAGCCCCAGCCACTGTGTCTCCAGAATAGTAGCCGGCAAGTACCCCGGTTGACAAGTTTGGACGGAAATCCCCTTCGACATATGACTGGGAAAGGCAACGGGGTTGCCTAGTGTTCTACTTACGGGGCCCCATGTCTACGAAAGGTAAGGGGTCTCCTTAGATTTTAATCCACTGTTTTTAGTTAATCCACTGTTTAATCCACTTAGTTTTTAATCAATGCAAACTGACTTCTGGTGATTACCGAATATCAATGTTGGGCTGGGCCCTCTCAATGCCGATTCCCCTCCACCCAGCCAACATACCTAGCTGTAAAACTACACAAAGATGAGATAAAAGCTTACTATAACACAAAACCATCTCATCTGGACAAAATTTATCGACCATGATCCATGGGCTACTATCTTCCCCTAATCACGCATCGGGGTCGTGGTGCTGCGTTGCCGACTTGTTGCAAGTTGAGTGCGGCGTCGCGCCGAGTCACGTGGTAGAGCGCGACCGCGCTTCGGAAGCGCAGACGCCCATGCAGCTGAGGAATGGTGTCACGCCTGCCAGACCGCACGGCCTCCGGGTGCCGGGCCCGTGCGCTAGAGCAGGGTAGACAGCCGACCAATGGCTGGCCCGCAAGCGATGTGTGAATGCCACGCTGCCGACAGAGACATCTAGCCATGGGGCACGCAAAACTGTTCTGCACAGCCGGTGGCCATGGTCATTGTCAGACGTTTGGTCTGTATGGCGTTGGCATGTACAACCCTGTGATGCGTTGGCGTTGCATGTTCCCGGCCTGACGGCACGCGCTGTTGGTGACATGGCATCAGCCGGCTGGGAGCTGATGTCAATCATGTGTTTTCGCCGGCCGCCACAGAATCGAAATTTGATGGCTGTTGTTGCTTTTGTGTT